>NW_016157150.1:234899-244886 GCF_001687245.7 Rhagoletis zephyria | reverse complement strand
TGAGCGTTTTAACTATAAAATATGACGAAATTGTAAAAAATCTATGTGTGCATGCACAAAACACATTTAAGGAAAAGAAAATAAGAGATATTTATTACTGAAAAATTATGTCTAGAATTGTTGCAGCACAGTCTATATTTTAAAAATTGCAGGTTTTTGTAAATATTTCGCGAAAATATCAACCAGAAAAACAGAAAATACCTGCTCCAAGTGAATTTTTAGACGCCAAATGAATTGAAATATCACGACCGAGTGTGCGAAAGTGTAGTCGTCATGTAATCGTTGCATCATGATTGTGACGATGAAGCAACTATGATTGGACGACCAATGTGCAGAAAGCCTAAGACAATGATCATTCAACAGAAACTTCATTAATTCTTTAAACGAATGCAATGAAATGACAAAAAATGTATGCCATTTTAAAAATGCAATGTGGAAAAACAGGATGACACGGGAAGTGTTTAAAGCCCAATATAGTGGTAAATTTTTTTCATTTAATGCCTAGTGAAAACTCAATGTTAGCCCTATTTAAGAAAACTGTTAACTTTTTTAGAAATTTTGTTTTTTTTTTAACACAAATGAGAAAAAACTTCACGTTTTACTTCAAAACTAACCACTATTTTAAGAAGTGTAATCGAGCCAGTAATGCCAACTACTTATTTTCGAGTAAAAAATCCAGATTTTTATAAAAAACCGCTAGAAAAAAGCTAAATTCTACAAAACAAAAGCTGAAAAATAAATAGGTTTATGTTAATATAATTTTAATCAAATTCATTAGAAACACTACTTGAAATAGAAACTGATAATCGAATAATATGTAAAATAACGTTGATTTTTGGAATTTTTTTACGGTGCTACTCTTTTTTTTTTATATAGAAGAAAATGAACAACACTGTCAACAAAAAAAAATGACAAAAATCAACGGTAATATGTTTCGGTCTTATAATTATGCAACGCAGTGTACTATTAACTTATTTGACTTGTGTTTAGAGCAACTTTGAATCGCTTTTGCATTTTTAACATGTTATTTATGTGTTAAAATAAGTATAAAACAAATTTTTTGTGTTTTTAATGTGGAGAATTTGTCCTCCTGGAATGCTAAAATATTCTGGTCACCTTATAAATGCTCTTGTGAATGAGTTCATAATGCTGTCGTTACCCTGTAGTCAAATTAACTAGTTGTAAACTACCTCACAACTAGTGTGAACCGCATGCCCAACTAGTCAACCAACCATCTTTTTTCCATGCAATCAACTGGTATTTTTAACATGGAGATGGCCTACGAAATGACAATTGTCAGATTTCGGTCAGAAATATACCAGTCTCAGTCTAGTTCAAAATAGACAGAAAAATACTAGTCTAATTATGGACCAAAACCTCTACTTTGGGAGTCAAAAAATAAAATGAATCATGAATATACAATAAAAAACTTTTAAGTACACTTTAATATATTACACATTTTTATTTAGCAGCCTTAGATTCGCCAATAATTAGTGTTAAATTTTTTAAGTATTAATTAAAAGCAAAAATAAATACATAGATATTTCAAACTTTCAAATATAAATTTAAATGCATTTTTCACTAAATGTTATTAAAAGTAAAAGGTTTCAGGTACAATAAATACTATATCTTTATCTTTTTTTAATAATATTGAATATGCAAAAGAAAACATTTTAGTTAAAAGTAAAATGAATTCTTTAGATCATTTTTGAGCGAACTGAAATAAAATAAAATTTTTCATTAAAATAAATTAAATTCATTAACTTTGCACAATTCAGTGTATTATTTTTAAAAATTTATAAAAGTAATAATTAATGTTTAAAATTTGAGATTTGGATAAGAATAACATAAATAAATAATTCAAGCAGTTATTAAATATTCTTAATTTTTGTATATAGATTGGCTTGTTAATTGATAATAGAAATTTATCAAATAATTATATTAATCGTGTAATTAAAAAAAGTCAAAAAGAATTGAAAATGATCAAAAATAACAAAATAGTGATGTAATTTAAATTAATGAATTACTTAACATTTTTGTTAAGAAATTAATTATTAATCATAAAAAAGGTGGTATTATCGGTATATGATCATTAAACGGCTATCCAAAAAACCATGGTGTAATTAATAATCGTTATGAAAATTAATATTCATTATTATTATTATTTAACAGGACTGTTATAATTGAATACGTACTCGATTTAATGGTTTACAATATACCCAAATAAAAGTTATAATATTTTGTGTACTTTATTGTATTAAACTGTCGAAGTCAAATAACTCGAACTAGTTCGGTTTCAGTCAGGAAATTCTAGTTGTAAACTAGTATTTTTCCTGACTAGTTTGGGACTTCACTGCAGGGTACCTTTGCAGTTGTTCGTTAGACATAAATCCGTCCCATTGGACCGAGCAACGGCTGCGAACAGTTGTAGTCTCGTCAACAGATTACTACATTCTTCAGTATATTCCCTGCAGTGAAACCCCAAACTAGTCAAGAAAAATACTAGTTTACAACTAGAATTTCCTGACTGAAACCGAACTAGTTCGAAAATGACCAGACTTGTACCAAGTACAAAACGATTTATTCATGCCCTGTTTTATTTGGCTTCGACAGTTTAATAGTACAATAGAGTACACAAAATATTACAACTTTTATTTGGGTATATTGTAAACCGTTAAAGTTAAATAGTGATTAATATTCATAATGATTATTAATTGAAGCATGTTTCTTTGGATAACCGTTTAATGATTAAATACCGATATTAGCACATTTTTAATGAGTAATCATTAATTACTTAAACAAATTTTTTTTTATTAATTCGTTAATATTAATTACATCATTATTTTGTTATTTTTGATCATTTGCAATTATTTTGGACTTTTTTTAATTACACTATTAATATAATTATTTGATTAATTTTAATTATCAATTGGCAAGCCAAACTATAGACAAAAGTTAAGAATATTTAATAACTGCATGAATTATTTATTTATTTTATTCTTATCCAAATCTCAAATTTTATTCGTTAATTATTACTTTTATAAAGTTTAAAAAACAAAGGACTTAAATGTGCAAAGTTAATGAATTTAGTTTAATTTAATGAAAACTTTTATTTTATTTAAGTTCACTCGAAACTGATCATTCGTGATGATAGTTCGAACTAAAGTATTTATTTTATTTTTAACTAAAATGTTTTTTTTTGCATTTTTAATATTATTAAAAAAGATTAAAAATATTATTTATTGTACCTAAAAGCTTTTACTTTTAATAACATTTAATGAAAAATTCATTTAAATTTATGTTCGCAAGTTTGAAATATTTATGTATTTATTTTTGCTTTTAATTTAACACTAATTATTGGCAAATCTAAGGCAAAGTGTACTTAATCAAAAGTTTTTTATTGTATATTCATGACTTCATTTAATTTTTTTACTCCCAAAGTAGTGGTTTTCGTCCATAATTGAACTAGTATTTTTCTGTCTATTTTAAACTAGTATTAGACTGGTATATTTCTGACCGAAATCTGACAATTGCCATCTCGTAGGACATACCTATGTTAAAAATACCAGTTGATTGCATGGAAAAAAGATAGTTGGTTTAGTTGGGCATGCGGGTCATACTAGTTGTGAGGTAGTTTACAACTAGTACATTTGACTACAGGATTATTACTACAACAACAAAGAACAGAAAAAACCCCTTAAAATCAAAATTAGATTATGGACTTCCCATCGTCATGTGGATAATCGAATACTGCATGGACAAACAACAATACCCAATTTGCCACAGGGCGAAGACGACGTTGTTACGACGTCGCTCTGGCGAAGTCGTTTTGGTGAACTCGCAACGACAACATTACGACGTCACTCTGGTGAAGTCGTTGAGGTGAACTCTAAACGGCGTCGCTCTGGTGAAGCCGTTACGACGTCGCCCTGATGAAGTCATTTGGGTGGACTCGAAACGACGTCGTTACGTCCGCATAAAGCGGAGAAAGGAATTCTGCCTAACAACGGGCAAACGGAGGACAAACAATGAATAATAATAATATTTTTTTTTCTATTTAAAAAAAATTCACCGGCACCCCTCGCTCATGCTTACTCGCCGAAGTTCAAGTGCGATCTGATTTGTGCGACGTTAGTGGCGAAATGCTGCGCGAACAAATCAGACGGATTCGTTCGCTGTTAGTGCCTAGCTTTAGCGCGCAACATCGAAAACCCTTCAGCGTTCGCGCAACCCCCAACCAAATAATATAGAAGAGCAACCGCAGAGTCAACAATGATTTGCCTTTTATTTATGAGTGTTCATATAACGGTACAATGAAGCGCGCCACAAAAGCTAAAAAAGAAACAAAACGCATGCACAGAAGAAGGTGCTAAGTTAGAAACAATAACAAATGCGATGATTAGGAAAAAATCGAATGGAATGAAGCATCAAAAAGTACAAATGTACCTTAAATGCTTCAGGTACCTCAAATAAATGACCAACTGACAGATTGACCGCCGCATCGGTGAGGCGCCAATGCACTGACATCCACTCAAATTACCACTTTGCACGCGCGAGTATTTTGAAAATGTATCGTTTCACTTTGATGCCGGAGATGACCAAGTGAGCTTTTGCGTCATCATGAGGACGTGTTGTCATGCCGGTGTGATGAGTGTACGATGCCCAAGAGAGAGGGCGCATGCAGGAGCAGGGATGGACCCGTTGGCTGCATTAGCGACTGAGACGATGGCATTCACATATAAACTACTTCTGCCGTGCCAGCAACACCAACAAGTCAAGCAGCGCGTCCGACAATTGCGGAGTCCACAGGAGGTGTGAGCGGATGCATTGAGGTAATAAAAATTGAAGCATCTTTAATCCGACCACTGACGGCTTTCTTAATAAGCATCTCGACGGGCTACAAGACGCAAACTGCTGCTAGAAACTCATCGAACGCTTTATCTACGAATATTTGTATTTGCATATTTGGGTTTTGTTTTATCGCCATTTGCCATCTACATAAACAGCATGGGCAAGGCATCTCCAACAGTTTCATGAGTGCCGCCGCTTACATTGGCTTTAGGAACACACACACATATAAATAATCTGACAATTTCCGGCAGAACCCTACACAGTCCAACAGAGAGAAACGCTAAAAGTTACAGCCAACTTTGCTTGTCAACCGTTTTGCATGCAGCACTGCGATAGCTGCCATTTTGCAGCGCCAACGATAGATATTTATCTATATACATATATAAAACAATAGCCGTTTTCGTTGTTCGGAGTTAACTCAAAAACTACTGCATAGATTTCAGTCAAATTTTCAGATGTTATACCTTGCATATATGGTCCTATTACAGGCTACAGTAAAACTCGCTGGGTGGCGCTGGGGTCGAGTTATTTATAAAAATTGTGTTTATGAACCGATTTCTTTTAAATTCAAAATGTAAGCTACCAGCATGATAGCAAACACGTTTACCAAAAATAGACCCGCTAGTTGGCGCGGGAGTCGAGTTATTTATAAAAGTCGTTTTTTTGAACCGATTTCGTAAGCATGATGAAAAAAGCACTTGCGAAAAACGGACCCGCTAGGAGGTGCCGGAGTCGAGTTATTTGTAAAAGCCGTATTTATGACCCTATTTTGTTAATACGCATTCGAAAGGTTTATTACTTTCATGATGATTTTTTTTTCATTCGGCACATATTCAGCCTTATCATGAGTTTCATCTTCCCTGAACCGGTTGACTTTTCGCTTTTGGTTTCCATGTACTTACTATGGGGGAATCAAAATTTTCGCGTGAATTTTTTTTCTGGCGAAACTCAGGTTAAGGAAGATTACATACATAAAATTATAGCCATTTCCGTTTTTCGGCCTAAACTCAAAAACCACTCAATAGAGCCCAGTCGAATTGTCGGAGGTCCTATTATAGGCTACTAGAAAACAAGCGGGTGGCGCTAGAGTAGAGTTACTTATAAAAATGGACCCGCTGGAGTTTAGGTATTTAGAAAATCCGTTTTTTTTTTTACAAAATCTGATTGGAATTCATAATTCGTATTCATTTCATGACAAGCAAAGGTTTTGCAGAAAAGGGACCCAATGGATGACGCTGCACCCAAAATATATAGAAACCCCCACGGGGTACAAGTACATAACACTCTTAAAGTTGCTTTTATTTAGACTGTTACGAATATGTCCTGGAACCGAGTTCCATGCACGAATAGCATTGACGAAAAATAGTCTTGCAGATGCTAGATAATTGTACTTGGGTATAATCAGGTCAGTAAGGCGTGCAGACTTTGGAAGGATAATTTTTCGTATAGATATCTAGGATATTTATCCATCATTAGGCGAAATAAAAAGTACAATTTCTTGCCTTTAAGTATTCAGAGATACTTCAGATTCAGCCCAATAGTCGCGATTTCCAATCGGATATTCGCTCAAATTTCGATAGCCCAAAAACATATCGAATAACATGATTGAATACTACATCAATTTTATAAGAAGACTAGCCTATGCCCGCTTGCTTCGCGGCGCCCAATAAGATTTTTTCCTTTGGCCAATACTAAAATAGCGTTAAAAGCAAAGGTGTTCTGTAAAGTACCCATTTTTAGTTTAAATTTAAACGAATAAAAGGCAGAATCCTCCTCACACATAGGCTAAGAATAGTAGCGCTGTGATACCATATGGAATACTAATCCCTTTCGATGTGGTGAGTTTTACCGATGATCTTATTTCCACCTGTGAGATCTCTGCCAAGCGTGCGTAATATTCTTCTATGATCTTGCAACTTCAATATTGGTCCGTAAACCATGTAAGCCAATAAAAGTTCTTAAAAGGAAACTAAACCCCCCCTCAGGATTTTGTAATCGATATTTTTAACTATTTTGTTAGCGATATTTTTTATCGATTTTGTTATCGATATTTATCGATTTTGTTATTGATATTTATCGATTTTGTTATTGATATTTATCGATTTTGTTATCGATATTTATCGATTTTTTTATCGGTATTTATCGATTTTGTATCGAAATTTTTTGTCGATATTGTTATCAATTTTGCTATCGATTTTAGTATCGATATTTTTATCGATTTTGTTGTGGATTTTTTTCGATATTGTTATTGATATTTATTATTGAAATTCACCTAAGATTTAACTGCTATCGATGATATTGATACTGACCACATATGTATATCGTTTGTTAAAAAAATTTGTTATTGAATTGCATAGTTCAAATTAACATTAGTGATGACAGCTAAGCACCAGATGGGCTCAACATCGGAAAGTAGTTTTCTGAAAATTGCAGATAGATTGTACTGAATATAAGCCCTCGATATATTGATTATGACAAAAGATATTGATTAGATATGTAACGTAAGCTTCACTTCTACTGTGTGGCCCAGGCGCACTTACTTTTCTTCATCATGCAGGTACTTATACTTTGAATTTGAACAAAATCGGTTCATAAATACGACTTTTATAAATAACTCGACTCCCTCGCCACCTAGCGGGTCTATTTTTGGTAAACGTATTTTCCATCATGCTGGTAGCTCACATTTTGAATTTAAAAGAAATCGGTTCATAAATACAATTTTTATAAATAAATCGACTCCAGCGTCACCTAGCGGGTCTATTTTTCACATACGTATTTCTCATCATGGAGGTAGCACACGTTTTGAATTTGAACTAAATAGGTTCATAAATACGACTTTTATAAATACCTCGACCCCAGCGCCACCTAGCGAGTTTTCTGGTTGCCTATAATAGGGTACCATATATGCAAGGTATAACCTCTGAAAATTTGAATCAAATCTATGCAGTAGTTTTTGAGTTAATTCCGAACAACGAAAACGGCTATTGTTTTATATATATATAGATTGAGAATCCAGGCTGCTGTAGACTAGTTCAGAGTAGCAGATAATCGGCAACATTAGTTGAATGGCCAGTTTACGCCTAAGGATTAATGGTGTAAAAGTAGCAGACATTCTTAAATTTCTTAAAGTATAATAGACTTGGCCTATGACAGAGTTAACATGATCAGTGCATGTTAGGTTAGTGTTTATAATAAAACCGAGATTAATCACTTTAGAAACAAATTTAAGAGAACAGCATCAAATTTAATATTTCTTTTACATACAGGCAACACAAAGAATTTATCACAGTTGAGACAAAGACCATTTTTCGAAGACCAGGACGATATAGATGTGGGAATGAGAACGGACAGCCTGGCAACTACCCATGACAGTGAGAGGGCGGCAACCCTACGACCACGGACGAGACAAGGAGAGCGGCGTTCATCAGCAACTCGTAAGAGTCAGTCGAAAAACTGAAACGATCACGACCACTTCAACTAGAAGCACGCGTACAAATTTAAGTTAATAATCTTATATGTAATTAATTTAAACATTTAAACAAGTTAATTAAATGTATCACTACTTTAAAATGAATTGATAATTATACCACATATAAAACAAAGCGGCAATAAACTGAATTATTAATTTGGTACCACAAAATTTTGGGGACTCGCCCGAGATATGGACAATTAGAGCCAGAAAAGTCAAGTGAATGTGGTAAAAACTATTGCGTGCGTGAATTGTGAAATAAAGACGAAAAACACGTCTAAAACGAAAAAAGGCATTGCATAGCCACATCAAATTTGTAGTGAAAAGTGCGTGGAGCAGTAAAGCTTGCATGTGTGCAAGCCAGAACGCAAGACAAAGTGTGCTGTGCGTGTTTTTGCAAAAAGACATAAGTGCAGAAAATCGTACTACATATGTACGTATATGAAAAGACGAAAATTACGCGTCGAACGTTATTTCTCATGCACAGACATGAAAATTGAAATTTAAAAGCAGCGAAAAAAAGGAGAAGTGGCGTCGGTGAAAATTTAAGCGACGAGTAGATTCGAAAATGAGAGCATATTTTAACGGCCGAAAGCTACTCATAAATATGTGTGTGAAATAAAAAGAAACATTAAAATCAACGAGTGGAGAGCGCAAAGTAAAGTGCGCAAAGCCAATGCTCAAGTATAGTGAGTAACAAGCGACGACAAAGAAAAAGAGAAGCAGCAATAGCAACGTTTAAAAGCGCAAACGCAAAGTGCGCGAAGACAAAGGAGAAGCCAACAAGCAACGTATTGAGAACGCAAAAGCAAAATAGCGCAAAAGCAACGACGAGTGAAACGAATATCGGTCGATGCCGACGATTCAGAATTGATGTGTACAGTGAGAGTTGTAGCCAAGTAACTGCGATTTCTAAACGCAAAGTCAAAGTGAGTGAGTGCGGCGAAACCAACCACCATCAGTATTTGCAACGTATAGTGAGAGCCGAGAACAAAAACGTCAAAACGAAGAAAACGCAGGCGCTCTCTCTGTTGAAATTCTCGCACAAGTTAGCCATGTCCTCAAAAGTTCCTGACAAGTAAATCTGTATGTCGTCCGCATAACCATGCATTTTTGGATATTGGCAAGTACTGATTATGTCATTAATAAACAAACTGGCTGCAGTTTAGTTTGGCATCCCCGGAGTTCCGCATTAAGGTAGCTATGGAACGATAGAGGGAGTTCTCCTGATTGCAAATATATATACTTTTAGCCGCAGCAGGCTTCTAGTTTTTAAGTTATTTGTTGTTAAAGTTTGTAAATTGAACTAACCTCTCGGCGCTATTTCACACAATAAACACTTTATTTATGTGCACACTTCGGCAAAATAGTTGCATTAAAACCCCGGCCTGAGATTTCCACTTTAATATACAATTCTTAATTAATTAATTAAGTAAAACGCGTTTATAAATGTCTTCACAAACGTTTGCACATTTCACAAACAAGCAGAAATAACAATGGCTGACAGTAACACAAAATGTATGCTACCATACGTTAAAAAATACACAAATAAGTGCGTATAATTAGGAAGTATAAGTATACAATACGTACATATATTGCTCTTATTAAAAATAATAATATTAGGATCGAGAGGGGTCTTACTCCTGATTATAACGGTATTATTTTTT
>NW_016157150.1:205029-232249 GCF_001687245.7 Rhagoletis zephyria | reverse complement strand
TATTTTAACTACATTGCATTTGAGTATGGAGAGGCAACTATCTGGAAGTATTTTACATAAAAAATTTACTAAGTATTGCCCGGTTTGTAGTTGCAGTTAAAGAAAACACATGAAAAGGCACGATTTTTTTTTAATTGGAAAAAATGTAAATATTTCAAAAACGGGTACACTTTTACCTGAAAATTTTTTGTTTATCAGGGAGCTCACCCCCCCACCTACCTTGCCCTAAAGTTTGGGACTTCTGGGACACCCTGTATATTGGGGGTATTTACCCTCCTTTTCTACTAATTCAACGCTGAGCAGGAAAATGGGTACGATAAAAACTATTCTCTTTTATTGTTATTTTCTTAGATGTGGCTGCACTCTTCTAATGTCAGTGTGAAACCATGGTTGAATCAACGGTTCTGTATTCACAATGTGCGTATACATATATAAGTGCGTGATAATTATTAAAACTTACTTAATTTACTAAAAATACATCATAAATGGAAAAAATATGTTTACATTTCATTGTGCGGGGTTTTAATGCAACTATTTTGCCGAAGTGTATACATAAATATAGTGTTTATTGTGTGAAATAGCGCCGAGAGGTTAGTTCAATTTACAAACTTTAACAACAAATAACTTAAAAACTATAAGCCTCCTGCGGCTAAAAGTATATATATTTGCAATCAGGAGAACTCCCCCTACCCCCCCATAGCCACCTTTTTTTGTACGCGGGGGATGCCAAACTAAAATTTTCCCAACAAACTAAATAGCAATGGCCTAAAATAGAGCCTTGGGGTACGCCCGTTAATAGTGGTTTTAGTTTAGATACTTCAGCACCAACTTTTACTCTCTGGGTTCGGTCAGACAGATAGCTCTTCATTAACTGCACAGCAAAGTCACTAAACCCAAAATAATTTTTGAGCTTAAAGCATAGTATTTCATGGCTAACTGAGTCGAAAGCTTTGGAGAAATCCAAAAGGCATAATAGTGTCAGGCGGTTTTTATCGAAGGATATCCGTATGTCGTCAAGTATTTGAATCATAGCCGTGGAACAACTGTGTCTAGCTCTAAATCCGGACTGGAACGGGGACAACAACCTAAATTTCCCAAGATGGACATATATTTGTTCAGACATCAAAGACTCAAGTACTCTAGGCAAGACAGGCAAGATACTAATAGGACGAAAATCACAAGGACTACATGCAAATTTATTTTTAGCAACCGGAATCACAGGTGCAACCTTCCATGCATCAGGGAAACAAGAGGTGGTAAAGCAATGATTGGCAATATGAGTCAAGGTAGGCAAAATGAGCGGTAAAATTATTTTAATAAATCCTATTGGAATGCCGTCTTCACCTATTGCATTGGACCGTATTTTATTGATACATCTAATCAGCATGAAAAAGTCTATCAAAAACAGCTTCAACATTTTAGGTTACAAAATTGTTTCCCATTTTTGTTGGCCTGCGTTACCAAATGGAATTTATGGGTTAACACTGAGGGTTGCCAACAGTTTTTTTTTTAATGATTAAACAATTTTGGTCTCAACCCCTTTCATCCCCAAATTAATTTTCAGAAAAAAAATATTGGTACTTTCAAAAAAACCAGAAAAGTCCTAAAAAGTCAGTCATTAGTGGAGCAACTTTTAACAACTTATAGAACATAAAATCTAGGATATTATAGATTATAATAATAGATTGGCGCTTACGCATATATTAGTGTTTGGCCGAGCTTCTCCTCCAATGTATGGCGTGCGCCTTGATGTTGTCACACAAAGCGGAGGGACCTACAGTTTTACGCCGACTCCGAATGAGAAGCTGTTTTCATTGCAGAAATACACTCGGAGGTTTGCAATTTCCTGCTGAGGGCGACCGTTATTAGAAAAAACCTTTTGGTTCTTTAATTTTTGATGTTTTGTTGAACCGGGCTTGAACCCAGGCCCTGTGTAATGGTAGCGGCCGCCGTGTATTATAAAAAAAAAACTTTATACAAATTGTTTTATAATCAATAAGTTGGAAAACTATCGATATGCTGCACATTCGATGGCTTCGATGGCTTCGATGGCGATAGTGCCAATTGTTCGATACTATCGAAATTTTTTTGTAATGGTTTTAGTAATATTAAGTAAACAAATAATTACAATTTGAAGAATATTTTAATAACAAACAGGCAGCGTTGCCACACATGGGCTTTTCCTACCAAAACTGGTAGGTTTTTTTCCATTTGGTAGGCTGGTAGGCTTGATTGCATTTTGACAGTTTTCGGGACAATGAGTATTAGTTATTTGCGAAAAATAGAAAATATGTATCTCCAGTATTTTAGCAACCTTTTTTAATCGAATATTTCACCGGTGCGTTCGTATAACGACGGCCGCAAACATGTAAATATAAATGATAATTTGCCAAGTTCATTTTTTGAAATTCTTTAGATGAGACGAAAAATCGATGTAGTTTCGTATTACCTGCCATTCTGCATCAAAAACTAAACTTAAAAAAAAAAAATGGACTTGACACCTTTTCACCTTTAGGTAGCGATATAATTTATGGCGTACTTAGACCAAGGATCCAGAAAAGTCTACCAATGGGCTCGTACTCAACCATATTCTAGGCGGAGGTCTTCGCAATCGAAATCTGTGTTCGCGAATGTCATCGTAGAAGGCAAATGAGACCAGAATAAATATTATGTCGGATATTTAGGCAGCGTTAAAGGCCTTAGAGTCTTTTAAAAGGGCATCAAGGGTTGTGAACTCTTGAACCACCTGGGAGGCCACAATAGCGTAACTCTGTGGAGAGTTCAGGGACATAAAGGGTTTGAAGGCAACGAAAGGCTGACTGTACGGTACATCCAAATTATACACTGCAGACCTACTTAGGAGCTAGCTGGGAATAATCTCAAACTGCTGCCCACTAGCGGAAGTCAAAGGGAATAAGACAATCACAGAGATTCATAACCCTTTTCAGGAGGCACTCCGGAAGACACCTTGAACTTAGAACTCTTACTGGCAACGTGACAGCACTCTGCAAGTTAACGTACCGTTTGAATTAAATGGGTCTTTCTGTAGAGACGGACTGTAGGTTTTGTGGGCTGGTGAAGGAAACTCCTGAGTATATTCTATGTGCCTGTCCACGAAGTATGAATCGTAGATGAATACACCTTGGAAAACGATTGTCTTCTCTATCTAAAATTTGGAACATGGCATCATCCAAAGTGCTTAGTGCTTAGGATTTAGCACAATATATGTATATTCTTAGATCACAGCGCGGGTATCTACGACGTAATAATAATAATATCGTCACTAGACACGATTAAAGACGCTCAGGTATTTCGATGACGAAAAAGGACGCGTGAAAAAAATTGGCGAAAAAAGACGCGTAAACATGGGTTCAACCTCATTCCGGGAAAACTCTTTGCGGCATTCGTATACTGTTACACTCGCAAACATAGTTGACCGCGAACATGAGTTTACGCGTCTTTATTCGCTGTCAAAGAGGTTAACGCGGCTTTCTTTGCTGTCATCTATGTTAGGAGTCTTTCTTTGCCGAAATTTTTTGTACGCGTTTTTTTTCGCTGTCAACTTTTGAGCTCGCGTCTTTATTCGTATCTAGTGACGATATATATGTATGTATACAAAGAAATACATTTGGATAAGTCTGTTTAGTATAAGGAATCGTTATACGCAGTTAATTTGCTTTTTTTTCCAATATAAATTTGACATTCAAAAAAAGAAATATTAAAACTCAAAAAAATTTTTGGTTGGTTTTGGTTGGTTGTTGTAAGAAATTTTGGTAGGGAAAAAAATTTGTCTGTGGCAACGCTGCAAACGGTATATATATAGTCTTTTATAAAAAAATTTCCTTTATTTCTGATATAAAAAGTATTTGCTCAAGTATATGTATAGTGTATGTTTCGCTAACAAATTAATCTCATACTATTTAAAGAATGCATTTAGAATTTATCAAAATATCATATTATTATATTAAAAATAAGTAATAAAAATACTTACTACCTCAGTAACTTTTTATCAATTTGGTACAAAGAACAAGTAAGAGCAGCGCTGTCTTTGGTTATGTCGAAGGTTCATAACTTTCTTTAAATCAGTATATTTTACTTTAACAGACTACCTAATTTGAAAAATTTTTTATATTGATTATATTGACAGCATACATACATAGAGGAGTTACATACCGAGCCCTAACCGCCAAGATAACGTAAGCGATTTTTTTTTTCTAAAATTTCTTTTTATTGCAGAAATGCATTTAGATGCTCTAGGAATATTTCTGCATCAAAAACAAAATTGTGAAAAAAATTTCCCTTACGTTATTTTGGCAGTTAGGGCTCGATATGTATAAAAAAAAATCATATCTAAACAATCAGAGGTATGGAATATATACCTTACAAAGCATCAATATGAGTGATTTTCACTTCTGTTTGTGATCGGTATGTAAAGCGGTAATACAATTCAATGGTTTTAGCTGCCTACACAATGGAGTTATATCGCCAAAACTTGTATCTGAACAATCAGTGGTATATTAGATAAAGCTTATACAGCACCGATTTTGACGATATTCTCAGTAGACTTTGTATGATTATTAAGCAAATAGCCCGCGAAATATCATTTGATATTGAGTAAAAATAGTGCGAAATTTCATGTTCTTAGCTGTATGAATGGAGGAGTTATAACAAAAAATCTCATACCTGAACAATGAGTTGTATGGGGGCTATAGGTTATAGTGACCCGATCGTTGTCATTTTCACTTTAAGTATTTTTTTTGATAACGAGTAAAAATTTTGCGAAATTTTATGTTTCTAGCTGCATAAATGGAGAAGTTATAACGAAAGCTGACCGATCAGCTATAGTGGTCGGATTTTTCCGGTTCCGACAAATGATTAATACATTATAGAAATACAGTTATTAAACAAATTTCAGTCGGATATCTCTTGGCGGCCGCGGTAGTGTAGTGGTAACGGGTGCGCGTTCCACTCCGCAGGGCCGGGGTTTAAGCCCTGGTCAAAGCAACCTCGCAAAAAATTTAGAAAAAAGGTTTTTTCTTAACAGAGGCCGCCCCTCGGCAGGAAATGGCAGACCTCCGAGTGTATTTCTGCCATGAAAAAAACAGCTTCTCACAAAAATATAATCGCCGTTTGGAGTCGGCGTAAAACTGTATGTATTTTGTATTTTTCGTAAAAAGAGGTTAAATACAAATTTGCAAAGAATTCAATTATCCACATTTTCTATATTTACCGTTTTATTGTAAATAATTAGCAAAGGTGCGAAAAATTGGTAAACTGTCAGGGGTTTTGCTATTTTTTAACAATTGCGGTTGAAAATTCTTGGCATATTCAAATGTCAAAGTTGTAGAGGATTTCATATTCCACATCTGTAATAATAACATTTTCCTTTGTGTGATGCGTTGTTCACGATCGATTTAGTTATTGAAATTTATAGAGACACGAAAACTGATCGGATTACCGAAATTGGTCAAGTTACTGAAATTTATCAAGTTACCGATAGTTATTGAAGTATCATTTTTTATCTAGTCATAGAAATCGAGTTAACCAAATTTATCGAGTTATATATAGTTCTCTCAACTTATCGAGTTATCGATATTTATAGATTTATTAAAATTTGTTTATGGTTGCTGAAGTCTGTCGGTTTATCGAAAAAAATGCTTAGTAATTTTTAAAGTAAATCGAGTTATCGTAATTTCTAGGGCTATTTAAGTCAATCGCGTTATACATTTTTATCGAATTTCATCGAGTTACCACAGTGTATCGAGCTATCAAAATTTGTCGATAGATATCGAAATTTTTCTAGTTATGTAAAGTTTATCGAGTTGCCGATATATATCGAGATGTATATATTTTTTAAACGCAAAGTTTTCGAATTTTATCCAATTATCGGAATTTAGGATTTTGAAATTCATCGAGTTTTCGAGAAATTCCTGGATATGTATCATAAAGAGAAATTTCGAAACTTATGTTGTAGGTTCTTTAATTTGTGTCGCATTTGATTTCCTAACCATATATTATTTTCGCATTTCCTTTTGCTTCGTACATATTTCGGGTTTATTTTTGTTTTCAGGTTACTGCTTCTTTAGGATGAGTGCGTATAGATTTGTTTATTTTTCTTTTCGGATTCTGCATTTAGTTGGTGCAGTTAATTATTTAATAGAGCGAATATACTGATTGAATTTGTTAAAAAAAAACAGAATTTTGCCCAACTTCGTTTAGTGGTCCTACTAGACGATTTTTTCAACTAAGCGCACAATTCGTAAGGTTTTTTTGTGTTGTGGATGAATATAGTTTTTATTGTTTCAAAATTGTTTGGTTTATTTAATTTTGGTTTTGCTTTGAATACGTAAACGAACACGAATACGAAGAGCAAGGCGAATAAGAAGACCAACAAATGCGAAGGCAAATATTGTATCTTTCTTTGTCGGTACCTTAGCCTATCATTATACGTACGTACGGTTGATAACTGTCTTGTCTCGAGACTTTGCTTTACTTCTCTCCAGCAGTTCTACAACTTTCTCTTCCTCTTTTAGCCAATCCTCCCATGAAATAGCTTCATGCGGATGCAGTGCTATAAAGCCATAAGAACTAAAGCCATAAGAACTGAAATAAATATAAATAAATTATGGCGCTTGATCATAGTCAAGAACAAGTGGGCTCTAACTTAGTTAGAGGTTTTTCAATCGATATATTTATCGATATTTTTATGGATACTTTTAACGATACATTTATCGACGTTTTTAGGGCCAGTTTTTCAAAGCGAGTTTAACTCTGTTTGTCGTTTAAACTCAGTGTGCAGTTTCAGTTGTGCAGTTGTTAAGTTGTACACTTGTAGTCAGCTGACAAAATTTAGATGAAAAAGGCGGAAAAAAAATTTAAAATTGTTTGCGAAATACACGAAAACAGACTCATTTGTATAGCAGTACATACATACATAAATAAGCGAAATGCATAAGATGAAAATTGTGCACAAGAAAATTAACAAACGCAACTTGCGTTGGAGTTTACTTGCATAGCGCAATACGTCCGGCAACATACATACGAAGCACCTAATAAATTCTTTAAATTTCCGTCCATAATATTTCAGAACTTTAAATGCGATCGATCAAAAGTGGAAAGAAATAGCTGAAGTTTTGTATCTGCATAAAGAAAAAATAGTGTTGCCCTTTAACACAACTAAACTACGAAGCGGCCTTAAACTCGCACTGAAAAACTGGTCATTAGTATTAGTTTAACTAAACTTAGTTTAAACTGAGTTTAAACCAGCACTGAAAAACTGGCCCTTACTAACCGCCTTCCAAAAAAGGAGAAGGTTATCAGTTCGTCGGAATATTTTTTATTTTTTTATGTATGTTACCGCATAACTTTGGACCTCATCAACCGATTTCGATAATTCTTTTTGCAAGGTAGTGTCTCAGAGGTGGTCCCATACAAATAACTTGTTGATATTTATCGTTATACTTAGTCTCGAAAAGTCCAAAATGGTCCCTAGAATCTTAAAAATCTCCAAGCAGTCCCAAAAATCCTAGACATCCCAAGCAAATTCCGAAATTCTTTATTTTTACGCTGAGTAAGTAACAGGTATTTACAGGTCTATTCTGCGCTGGTAATAAAAAGTTTGTAACCGGTAAATAAAGTTCCTGCCAATTTTTAAACCCTTTTCGCATTCTGTGTACTCTTGTAGCCGGTAAATTTTGTTACCATCTCGTAAGCTGGTAACAAAGTATTGCCCCGTGAAATATGCAATGCCAGAATTTGCACAATTCTTCATAGCTGAATCGCTGAATATTTTTACTGCATTACCAACGTTCCTAGAATCGCGGTGATAAGAACTGGTAACATTTTTTTGGTAATAAAATTTTTCGGTTACAAAATCTCCGGTAACGTGCAGTATAGACCTGTTAGTATTGAAATAAGTCATAAATATTAAGTGGTTTTGTATACAGTATTTAGTGAAGGCATATATACTAAGTACTTTTTTATACAGTATTTAGTAAAGACAAAGTCTCAAAATACTTTTGTTCGTGAAGTCAAGACCTCTTAATATTTTGGTACGCGGTAGTCTGTACACGGTTTTTCGTTAGGTGAAACTTACCAAATACTTTTAGATGAAGTATTTAGCGCTGTGAAAATAACTAAGTACTAGCATACTCGGTATTTAATTACATCCGAAATAATTAACTAAATACAATTTTGGTATTTACCACAACACAAATACCTAAATACTTTTGTACTTAGTACTTAATAATTAGAAAATACAATTTTTCCTATCACTTGTTATGAAATTTCAGTTTTTGTGTACGGTAGGATTTGATTTTTTAAATTTACACTAGCTCACTTATTGAAGTTCTTCTAAGTAGACAGCACATCGCCAGCTCACTAGCAAATTTCAGTTCAATCCGCTATGCTTACCAGGAATTTCGTCGTGCTTACCAGGAATTTCGTCGAACTTCGAGGCGCATAACTAAGGCGAATTCATATGTATAACGTGGAGTTACCAGAGCAGCTGGATTTTCGCCTTACAGGTCTATTCTGCACGTTACCAAAGATTTTGTAACCGGAAAATTTTATTACCAAAAAATGTTACCAGTTCTTGTCACCGCGATTCTAATTACGTTGGTAATGCAGTTAAAATATTCAGCAATTCAGCTATGAAGAATTGTGGAGATTGTGGCATTGCATATTTCACGGGGCAATACTTTGTTACCAGCTTATGAGATGGTAACAAAATTTACCGCTTACAGGAGTACACAGAATTCGAAAAGGGTTTAAAATTTGACAGGAACTTAATTTACCGGTTACAAAACTTTTATTACCAGCGCAGAATAGACCTGTTAGTGATTCTTAATGACAAAAAGATATAGTTGTTGTATATTTTTTGTAAATATTGCTATCATCAAAAGCCATTATAAACAATTTATGAGAATTAAATCGATCTAAAATTTTAGGTCTATGTTATATAGTCAATCAAATGTTATGGAATTGTTTTTGAATTATGTATATCAATCCAATTTTATTGCATGTGCCCCAGGTTTTTCATTTTAAATATCAAAGGTTGCCTATAATGAGCTCTGCTAAAATTTTAAATAAAAATTTACCGAGACAAATTCTATGGGAAAATTATTTTATCCTTTTTAGTCCATTTATAGAAACCTGGTACATTATTATTATAATATTATTTTTTTTGATTTTTTTTTAACAACATAAAACGTGGACAATCCCGCTACTCTCTCTCTCTCTTGGAATAAGTTCACGTACAAAGTACAGTAGTAGAGAAAACAATGTTTAAGATTTCATGAAATAGCATAAAAAAATAATAAAGAAAGAATTTAAATTTTGGTCATTGAAAAGAGAGAAAATTACTCTCAGAAAAAATGACTTTATCTATTTTTTATATGTAAGATTTTTTATGATGGATTTATTTCATTGTCATTATTATTGTTAATGTGGAATAAAAAAAACAGCATTAATAACTACGACCGTATAACACTGCCCCTCTTTTCGTCATTTAAATTTTCGATTTTATGATTGTTGTTTTTGGCGATAGAATCTGAACACCAGTAAACCAATGCAGTGACACACTGTGATTTTCAATTTTTAGTCAAGCATATGGGCAACCTCGTTATCTTTCAACTCCAATACGAGTTTGAGACAGCAACCAATGACGAGACTACGCAATTTTTAAACGACCAACGACAACGTTAATAACGCAGAAAATATATGTATCTGTGTTGCCAGACAAGAATTTTGTTTGAAGCTAAAATGGTCGAAAAAAGAGCTAAATAGTACTAATAGTAGCTAAAATGAAAAGTTAAATTTTTTTAAGTTGAGCATTTATTGATGTAAAGTTGTTTTTACATTTTCCGCAATTTTAATAAACATAGCGAATTTTATAAATTTAAGTGCTGAAAAAAACCTTTTAAAACAAAAATAAGGTGCGTATATTTCCATTGCTACGGCACTTATATGTATGCATACGCTTATATAAACTAGACAATGAACTAAAAATACTTTACAAACTGTAAAAATCTGCAATTTCGGATATTTTAATTGACCATAAAAACTTGGGTTACGAATATTTTATTCGTAAAATTTTTCTGAAAAGTTTTATTTCCTTCTCTCCATAAGGGAAAATAAGTAAGGTTGAAACAAAATCCGCGCGTTCAGAAAAAGGATTTTCTTCTAAATAATTTTTGAATTCTTTAACCTAGATCGAAGAGTTTATGGTGGAGTCGGAATTTTCCCGTGGATACAAATGTATGTTTTTCTACTGCATTTCGAAATGTATAGTTTTATCAACGCTTAAGTTTTGGCTTTCCTTTTCTACCGTGGCCGCCTGAGGGAGAATACACCGTCTGAGCTTATCGTTTGTGTGCTCCCGCACACTTGCCCATTTTCCATTTTACTTATTACGTGCTATTTTTATTAGGAATGTAACTTTTCTAAATATTAATCAAAATAGAATAACATGAAGGTATCGAAAATAGCCTGAGATCACCAAAGCCAGACTTATAATTTTAATATCTTACCAAACCCAACTAAAACTTTCTGGAGCTAAAAAGTGCTAGATAATTTTGAAAAAAGCTAAATAAACAGCTAGGAGCTAAAGACCAATATTCGGAGCTAAATAGAAAAATAAAGAGCAAGTGATATGAGTATGCATATTTAATAAACAGGGAACGGATTTTTAGGACCTAAAAACCTATAAAAAAGGCAAAATAAAATAACGAAATAGGCTGAAAAAGGCAAAATAAAATAGCGAAAAAGGCAGGAAAAGGCACTAGGTGTTGCAAAAAAGGCAAAAAAAGGCAAAACAAAATGGCGAAAAAGGCAGGAAAAGGCACTAGGTATTGCAAAAAAAGCAAAATAAGGCACTAAAAAGACAGAAAATACGAAGAACAATCAAAGAATAAATTTATTTTAGAAATGTTTATATTACAAGTAAAAAGAGAAAAACTATGAACTAGTTTCATTATATGAAAAATTTGTACTTTGAATCTTTGACTATTTTATCCTTTCGTGTTTCTAACTCATAAAACTTTAATCTGTATAGTTGTAGAAACATTGATCCACAAGATACATTTTGAAGTTTTCCGGCAGCATTTTCATTCGATTTTCGCGAAGAAAAGCCTTGAATATACTAAATGTGTGTTCGACGTAAGCTGATACAAGCGGCGCCCAATTTAACTAAGGAACGTTTGAAATGTTCATATTATCAGGAATAAGGGCGTTTTCCTCGCCCTTTATAATTTTATCCACACCCCTTATTGTCTCCAAGCCTTCGTTAGCTGAGAAAATGGATTTGATTTTTCCCAACACCAATTTGGCAAGAGGTCTCTGCGCTTCTATAAGCCGCATGGGCAAGGTGTATATTTTTTAATCTTTAAAAAAAAAAATTTAAATGCTATAATCACTTTTTTAAAGGTAGAAAAGGCACAAAAAGGCAAATATCTTAAAAAAGGCAAAAAAAAGGCAAATATCTTAAAAAAGGCAAAAAAAGGCATCATCAAATGTGTATATGTGGAATCAGGGAGAGCTAAATCGTGGACATTCTTAATCGAATATACTCTATCTCTTTAGCAGAAAAAAAGGCAATTTCCATAAAATCCGTTCCCTGTTAATAAAACAAGAGAATATTTGTAACCATAAAAATAAGAAAAATTAATATTTGGCGCTTACACGTTTGATAGTGCTCGGCTGAGCTTCTCCTCCGATTTGTGGTGTTCGTCTTAATTTTGTCCAACAAAATGGAGGGACCTACAGTTTTACGCTGCCTCCGAACGGCAAATAATTTTATTCAGAAGATTTTTTCATGACAGAAGTTCGCTCGGACGTTTTCCAATGCCTCCTATTAGAGTGATAGTGCGTACCTCTAACCCAGTGATTCCCAAAGTGGTCGGGGTGGACCCCCTACGCTGGCGTGAAAAAAATATGTGGGCTCACGAGTTGTAAGTGGGGGTCCACGAAAATTTATCTGGTTTCGATAGTAAAGAACCAAAATGGTTGCTTGATAGCCTCATTATTTAACAATAATTTTTTTGAGTGGTGTATACTGCTCTTGACGCACAGCTGCACTTACCATAACGTTGTGTCTTCATACTTGGGGAATCCTTGAAGACCACCTGCAGACTAAAAATAAACGGAAGTTGGTATAACACTGAGTGGGGCGAGGCGGAAATTGTGGCGGAAAAGATTTGAGAACTTGCGTCTTTTCAATACCTTTGTTGAAGAGATTTTATAACGTTGAGTTTCCTGAGGCTGAATGCCGTTTTAATTCCAACACTAAGCCTGGTGTCGCACATTTCTGAATATTTACTGATGGCACTAAAACTGACTGTGGGTCAGGAACTCGGCTCTTCTTCGAAGTTAGTGGGGATAAGCTTCAGTTTTCTATTGGGGAATATGTTTCGGTGTTCCAGGCTGATGTATTTGCAATCCTCAATGTCATGGGCTACGTGGTGGAAAATATGTGGAGGTAAAGAAGTTTACGTGTCTGGAGTGACAGCCAAGCTACACAGGCATTGGCCAGCCCTCTATCAAACTTCTTCAAAACTAGTTCGGCAATGCAAGTCTCGAATAAATTATGTTGGTAAATATAACGAGCTTGCTTTATTCTGGGTGCCAGGTCACCCGGGGGAGTACCTGGTAATGAGACATCTGGCCATTTGGCCACAGTTGGCTTAGACCAGGCATTCCTCGATACGCATCCAGGTATAACACTCCCAACTTCGACTAGCGAAGCCACCATAAGAAACTGGGTGACTACATCGCTCAGGAATGACTGGGGGCATCGAGGGAAGGCGGATGGGCAAAACCATGTTGCCTTCAATCTCAGAAGTTCTATCTAGTTTTTTTCTCTCATTGACCTGATGGGACTGCAGACAACTTCTAGAACTGCTAGGTTGCACAAAGACCTGACTGTGATAAACCCAAATGACAACTCCATTTGCCCATCCTGCCTTGAAGGGGATGAGACAGTGGAATACTTTTTGTGCTTATTGCTTGCTTGGTTGTTTGTCATAGATTTTTCTAGATTCGGTATTTTCTCTATTATCAGTTTCTGAATTTAAAGTATGGCGTAGAAAGCTTTGCGGTTTTTTTGTTTCAAGTTTTGTGTTTTAAAAATGTGTGATAAATATTTTTCGCATCATTTTAAAACCTGGAGCGATAAAAATAAAAACTATTTTACAAATACGCCACATGGAAATTCATGAGTGATCCGAACATATGAGCAGTTTATGGTGAAGAGAATGTAAATAACGATAGCGCTCGGAGTGCTCTTAAGATATGACTCGTCAGAGCGAGAGAGTACTTCGATGGCTTTACGAGCTCTGTTTATTTTCAAACTTGCAAGCGTGTAATCACATTATTTTAATAGATAGAACATAAGAAAATATTTTATCTTTATATTTGCCACTTCGAATTTAGTTTTGGAACTCACCCGCGATGCGAATTTACATCGTTAGGTCTAATCTTCACATTTTTTGACGAGCTTTAGGAATATGTTAGAAATGTAGCAGCAGGGGGTCGGTCCACCGATCCCAGTAAAGTTTTGAAAGGGGTCTACGAGAAAAAAAAGGTTTGGGAACCACTGCTCTAACCACTCGACCACGGCGGTCGGTAACCATAAGCCTCTACCTATTTTGTAAAAACTATCTATGTGATTTGCTTTTTTTATAAAGAGCTGAATCAGAAAAGCAAAACAGTTCGCGCTTACATTTTGGGTTTACTTATCGCTTATTTACTTCAATAGTGTCACAACTCAAAAAAGTAAATCTCGTGAGAATCCGCTTTAAAGTTTTGAATTTATATTTACATTCTCTAATAGCAAAAATTAATACATATTTTGGTTCTAATGAGACACTAGTAATCGATACAGCTTTGAAGATTTTACACAACATAGAAGAACAGGTAGCGATAATTCCTGCATACTTAATTCAATATTTAAATTTCTTGGATTGGATTTTTTTATATGCATTTTGGTTTTGTCATATATGTACGTAGGTCGAGGTTTTTATCAAAACATTTTTTAAGTCAGATATGCATTCGCAGGTTCGTCATTGCTCGTGAAGGGCCGACCGCTTCAAAATAAAAATGTTGCTTAGACCAGGAACGTACCCACATCTAATTATTTAAATACAGTGGTCGAAGGTAATACGGATTAAAGCTTAGTATCCAGCCTTCAGCAAAAGCGAAAAATCCATTTAAAAACGCCGAAGAAATAGCGAAGAAGTTTTCGTGCCCTAATAATAATAATGCATTGGCGCTTACACATACGTTAGTGTTTGGCCGAGCTTCACCTCCAATTTGAGGCATACGCCTTGATCTTGTCACACAAAGGGGAGGGACCTACAGCTTTACTCCGACTCCGAACGGCGATTGTATTTTTATGAGAAGTTGTTTTCCATGGCAGAAATACGCTCGGAGGTTTGCCATTGCCTGCCAAGGGGCGACCGCTATTAGAAATTCTTTTATTTTTTTTTTATTTTGTGATGTTGGCTTGAACCCAGGCCCCGCGGAGTGGCAGCGCGCACTGCTAACCACTACACCACAGCGGCCGCCGTGTGTCAAATTCTAAAGAAATTTGCTGAGCTTTCTACTACGGTTTTCTAAAGTTTTTTGTGAAAAAAGAGTACAAGGCAACTCATGTTTGCGAGACAAATGCCTTGATTTGCGAATATTTGGCATTTATATCCTTACCTTAATTCGCCAGATTAATTGTTTATAAAAGTCATAAAGGCCCAAAAGGCCTTTGTAGCCTCATTTTAATCTGGTATTCGTTATGTACTCAACTATAAAAACGAAATCATTGAAAAAGAAAAGGTGATATAAATTTGCTGCTGATTGGGACTATTACTTTGTTGCTTACATAGCGTGTCTTGTGCAGATACTATAAATACGCCCATACAAAATAAATGTGTGAAATCACGAAAAATGATGATTTCCTTCACGATCAAGGTTACACTTGATTAAACAGGAAGTTCGCCAAGGTTGGCATCCCTGACTAACGGTTCATCATCAAGCTAAAACTGTTGCTGCTGTTGCTGTTGAACAATCGAGCAAGTAAAGTGAGGACGTAACTATTTATTTACATTAAGTACGAGCAGCAGAATGCGCAGAAACCGCAGTGAAGAGCAGATGGAGACGAAGAGAAAGAAGCTAGCAACTCTTAATCAAAGCCAACACTGACGACGCGCTTCCATTAAAGCAGAGCAATAGAGAAATATAGGAAAACTTCGAGGAGTAGACTATTGAACTATGAATGGACTAGCGTGAAGTGAAGGTAAACATAGCGGCAAGCTACCGCAATAAACGAACGGTTGATCAAAAGTGGGCCACGGCAACCAGCTAAGGTGACTTAAATTTAATGATGATTTAAAAAGTTTATAAATGGACAAAAATGCTGATGTGCGCGGAAAATGCCAATTAATATAGAATGAAGCGAATACCACACATTTGTGCCAAATTAATTGAACTTTGGTGGCAGGTTTACGCTTTCCCTTACCCTTCAATTATTATTAGTTGCCAGAAACCAGTGTTACCATTTGAGATTTTCTCACTAGATCTAGCGACATTATTTTATACTTGGCGGTAGAATGTCGAATTCGGTGACTAGCAAGATTTTTAGCATCCATTTAGGAGCTTTTAGCTAGGTTTAGCGATTTTATTCATAATGATCGCAATTATACATTTAGATTTTGCAACGCGAAAAATCGATGAGACTGAAACGCTATTTGCTATTACTAGTTTTTTTTTTATGTACAGGTATGCATTTAAACGTGACTGTAGTATATATTACACATTCCAACGAGTTCAACAGTCACGAAAGCGAAGACGATATTCTTCTGACCAATTTTTAATTCTTTGGACTATCGAAATCAAGGCTACTAATAAGAGTTTATTTAGTGTCATAAAATCCCAACGCTGGTTATAAAGGCATATAAGTGCTGTTGCTATTTTGGTTTTGTTAAAAAATTAATTTGTTTTTATTGAAAAATTTAAGGGTTTTTAAAAGCATATTTATCAATTGTAATTGAACACCCAAATTATAAAAGAAACTAATCTTTCATTGGAGTTTACAGAATATAAATGATTTAGCGGAATTCCAGTACTTTTGGTTTATAAATCTGGCGGGACGGCAAAAAAATAAGTGGCAATACTGCCAGAAACATATGTATGCATTAAGCTCCCGTAAAGGCCGTTCACCTGCCACTAGCGTTTAAATTTTGATAGGAATTCTGAAAAAAATCTGTGAGAAGCCTTAATTACAATACAATAAAATTTTTAAACATAAATTAACCTAAAAAGAATTCAATGTCAGAGAGGCGCGAATAATAGCGTGTTGCAATCAACCAATTCAATCAATAACGCCACAATAAGTTCAACAATGCATTCCCTCATGGGAAGCGGCACGTTCAACACGCAAATGTTCCAATTAATTTTCAGCAGTTGATGCCTCTGGCCACCGATGGAACTTCATACCACGTGAATAAGCTGAGTGTTACGCAGAGCTACTTAGTTGGCGCCGCGCGATCCCTCGAGCTCAACGCATTAAGCGCGTGCTTCTGATGCTCAGTAAACTAGGTATACGTACGTATATGTATATTTTAAGCTTTCGCTTCAATGAAACTTGAAGTGCTTCGATCAGTCAGGGCGTGATTCGCAAAAGTGAGCTAATTACCCTTCCGGTGTGTTACGCCTTCAGAGCGAGGAATTAGCGCGGAATGCAAAAAAAAAAAACTTAGATGCGTGTGAACGCGTGTGTCGTGTGCACGAATAACAAAAATATTAAATTGTATAATTTTTTTCTTCTCTGCATTATCTGCAATAAAAACATAAATGATGACAAGGGCAACAGCTGTTGTAATTATACCTTCTGAACCCGTTCTTGTGTACTTCTGATCAACTCAACTGTTGAGTGTTTGATGTTATTTTTTCCATCGCATTATTATTCTGATCATTTGAGACAACATGTTGTGTGTACCTTTGAAAGTTTGCAACACAAATCCATGTCAAATAAATTTTAATAGCATAGCGGTAATATTAAAATCTATACTTTTAAGCTCTAACCAGAATTACAGCGGACGCCGGTCAAGCGGTCGACGGTTAATCACTGTCAATATTAAAACTCACAAAGCCATATGGAATGGCACATAACTGCGACGGCAGCGTTTTTACCGCCGAGGGTTTTTCGGTTGATTTAAGTTTATTTCTATTCTTACCGTCCAGCAGGGGCGACACAATATTGATTGAGTGTTGATTGTAATAACTTTTAATATTTTCAGAAATTTTCAATTTTTGGCATCCATTTTGTGTTTACTCGGACGGATTTCACTGCGGCAACTGAGCAGCCGTTCACTTACCGCCGACCGCTTTACCGTCGTCCGTTCTAATTCTGGGTACAGCTTTATGGTTAGCAATTTTGAAATTATCACAAATATGACAGCTCTTGTATGAAGTCGCTGAGAAGGCGCATAACGTTTCGCTCACTGATCACTGAGTTTTTTAACAACGGTTGGGCTGTGCGTCTTCTTAACGTACCCAATGTAAAGCTATTACAGCGGTTTTTAGGAAATGAATCAGCCAACGTGTAAGAGCTGCGCTAAGAAACCTAAGTGTGCTTTTCACGTAACAGATTCCAGGGTTGGGCACGCTGCACTGTAAATTTGTAAACTAATGTAATTAGTCATTGATAGTGAAACTTTCATTCCCTTACCGCTCACCAGATAGTGATAGTGAAAATTTCTTTTTCACTATCACTATGTAGTGCTAGTGAAATTTGAACTGCACTACTACTAACCATATAGTGGCAGTGAAATTTGAAATTAACTACCACTAACCATACTGTGCTATTCAAAGTATTCGTTCCCACGACAGTCGGGTCTACGTAACCGGAACGACCCAGATTTATATCTGGCCAAGGACTGTCACCCCAGCAACACTCCCCAAAACCCTTTGGGGAACTTGTATGCTGTTACAACAACAACATACTGCGGTATTGAAATTTGAAATGCACTACCACTTACCATATAGTGGTAGTGAAATTTGAAATGAACTACGACTAACCATACAGTGGTAGTGAAATTGAAATGCACTACCACTGAAGCCCTAGTGGTAGTGAAAATCTCGATTCAGCGCAGCGTGCCCAACCCTGACAGATTCACCGTTACTATTGATGTTTCAACCCAGCGGTTAACGGCAACCGCTGCGTTGCGGTCACTTTCGATTATTGGAAACAATGTGGACGCCAGCGCGAACGACTTGCTCTGCGTAGCTCTGTTTCTTACGTGTGAAGGAAGCGTGGTAAGCGGCACGCACATACACATATGCACATATAGGTACATATACGATGGCCCTGACCAAACTCAACAAAAGCCTGCACCCAGGGTTGCCACTGACGAAAAAAAATATTTACCATCCACTTGAAAAAAATCTACCAAATCTGGGAAATATCTACCAATAACTTTTTTATAATTATTTTAATAAAAACTATAGTTTTGTTAATTTTTTATTTGTTTTAATTAAAACTATAGTTTTTTTTTATTTTTTTTTAGTTAATTTAATAAGAATTAAAATTGTTTTTGAGAACTTTTTATTTAACTAGTTATACGGTATTTGAGTCATATTATTGGCATATTCTCAGTTTCCTTCAACCAAAAGCGGAAGTGATGAAACTAAAGGCAACAATGAAACTTCATTATTTGAAAAACTTCAACTCGAGTTATTATAGACAAATAGTGACTCAAAAAAGTGATTGTTTTTAATATTCGCAATATTTTTCGAGTAAAATTTTTTTATTGCTTTAACTGAATCCATAAAAATCGAGGATTCAAACTATATACAACATATAGAAAAATTCAAAAAATTTTCGTCTAAATTTCAAATTTTATTGCTCTGAATTTTTAGAACAATTTAAGGTATGGAGTTTTAAAGCAAATACTATTTGAGTATAGCCAACAATGTGCTGCTTAAAAATCCCGCTGTTTTATTTTTATTTTTTCTCCATTGATAAAATATGGCGTTGATTTATTTTTTTTTTTGCGAACAATCACAGTGCTTAATTACACACCTGTCAATTTTTTCCTTATATTTAAATAATTATTTAGGGTGGGGTTTAGTAGCGCTCCGAACTATTTCGGGCTATTCCGTCCAAAGGGGTGGCCCGATCCAAAAAAAAAATTCCGCACACTTGTAGTCAAGGGTCCACACTAGAGTTGTTCATAAAAACACTCTTTTTGGAAATTCATAAACGCTACATCAGAATATTGTTATTTGTGATAAAAAAGAGACACGTATTTTTTTATTTTGAAAAAAAGGTTTTCTTAGAGGTCGCGCTGGCCGGTTTTTTATAAAAACGCTGATGTTCTCAATTTTTTTATTTTCTTGACATGTTAAAATGTAGCTAAAAATGTGGTTTTTACATATAATTACTCTGGTATTATTGGGGAACATTCCCTTAATTACATACTTGTCTTGGGCAAAATATGCGATCGAAAAGAGACTAGTAAAATTAAAACGTTGATACTGAACGATTTAGGCATTCTCATGGGTTGGAACTTGTTACCAGGGGGTTTCTGGGGTTGCTAATTAGGTATCTGATTGATGAAATTGAATTTCGAAAAACTGACTTCGAAATTCTATTTTTTTTTTTTAATGATTGGATTTGTTCGAAACCCGGCACTCGAGAGTTTTTGTGGTCGCCGATTACGAATCTGAAGTCAATTTTTTTAAATTCAAAATGGCGGATCCAATATGGCGATCAAATTTAAGAAAAAGTACTAAAATTAAAACGTTGATACTGAACGTTTTAAACATTGTCAAGGGTCAGTGGGTTTCTGGGGTTGCTGATTACGAATCTGATGTCAGATTTTGATGAAAGAAAGGTAAAGAATAAAAAAGTTAATTAAAAGTAGAAAAAACAAGTTTTTATAAAAAAAATTTTCTTTTTAACAAATGTATTTTTGCGTAGAATTCCTTTCTGCGTAAGCGGCCTTCGGCCGCACTTAAGGATTATAACCCTCACAAAGTAGAATTCTCTTGCTTGCCAAAGAAGGGGGCTGAACACCTTTTGCAGAGAACACCTTTCTGCGTAGGCGGCCTTCGGCCTTTTTACCTACCCTAATTTGTACTACCAATTTTGGTAACAATTTACCAAAGTGGCAACCCTGCCTGCACCTTTGCGCTTGGCCTGGGGTGGTTCGATACTACACATTATTAGATATTGAACGTTATTAAGGCGCGTTGGGTTTTGGGCGTTGAAACAAAAAACAATTTGTAAGCAATTTTTCTTAGCATTTGTCTATGCATCTTTTTAATTTGTTTTTAACAAATATTTTATATGCTATTGTAATAAGTTTGAATTGGTTTGTTCTGTTTTTTATTGCTTGCTTTTGGGCCTTTGTTTTTGATCCGCCACTTTAAGCAAATGTACATACATATGTACGTATGTAAAGTTTGCGGTGAAACAGTGGCTAATTGATAATTGCTTTTTTAACACTCGTTTTACCGCTCATTTTTTATACTGTCTTATTCATAACACACACACACATCGACATCGAGTTATGTCTGCAGACACACATAAGTATGTATATCAATTTTGTATATTTTCGGCTGCTACCATTTTTCTAATTTTGCTAATTTTTGCTGCCATTAGTGCTACTGCTCTGATTACCCGTTCTGCTTTGTTGTAGTAGCTGTTATGTGAATTTTTATTAGCTCGCGTTTTGAAGACTTCATTGTTCTTGGGTTTTTATTACATCGTTTTTTTATTTACTGCTTGCTTGGACGCTGTCCACCGTCAAGCGTGTTGCGGAACCAAATCAAGAGTAGCATGCAGGGCCGGATCGTGAGCTCGATTTTTTGGGGGGGGGGGGGTAAGAATCAAAAATTTTCAACGCCCAAGTATGATAGACATTTTATTTTATTATATTATATATTGTTTATAAATGAATTATATTTTCACAAATCACATATTTTGAGTCATATGTTTTTGAGACAAACACACCGTAGTAATTTTAAAATTTCAAAATTACGTTTCTCGACTGAAAAATAAGATATTCGAGCTAACTCGACGGCACAACTTGTGTTTTTTTAACACTTCATGCCAATTAATCGTAGCGCTTTCGACAGAAGCAATATTTTGATATGAAACAAAATGGCTTTGAAAGCTAATTTGATTACCTTTCAAGAAAAATATTGCCATTGAGCCACAATCACTCCTTGTGTGTTTTTTTAACACTTCATGCCAATTAATCGTAGCGCTTTCGACAGAAGCAATATTTTGATAAGAAACAAAATGGCTTTGAAAGCTAATTTGATTACCTTTCAAGGAAAAATATTGCCATTGAGCCACAATCACTCCTTGCCCTTAAAAAAATTGGTCAAAAATAGTGTTCTTTGAAAAAAAAACATGCAAAATCCAACGAATATATTAAAAAAAAACCCATTTTTGGATTTTTTATTGTACTAATATTATAGATTTTGAGATGAGAAACACGATTCCACTGTTTAAAAACCAAAAAAAAATTCCAATCCCTCAATTTGAAAAATGCATTATACACATATTTCATTTTTTATTATTTGCATGTAGCTGTGCATCCTTCACACAATTTTTATCCCTCGAACAACAAGTCAGTTTTAGTGCTATTGAAGACCTTTAATTTAAGCCAAGGTAGAAGTCTCTAGGCCCTTTGAGAGCTAAATTATTATGATTCTAAAGTTAAACTTCGAAATTTCATTCGACATTTTACACAATATTTTTTTTTTTAATTTCGGAGTAAAAACTAGTACAGCTGTTTCGAAGTTTGGTTTAAAATTGTTATAGCTTGGCTCTCAGAGGACTAGAGGCTTCTACCTTGGCTCAAATTAAAGGTCTTGAGTTGCACTTATTGTTCGAGGGATATAAAATTGAGTGAAGGATGCACACCTGCATGCAAATAGAAACAAATGCAATAAATAATGCATTTTTTAAATTAAGGTTTTCAAATTTTTCTGCGAATTTTCAACAGTGTAATCGTGTTGCTCGTCTCAAAATCTATAATACTAGTATAATAAAAAATACATAATTTTTTTGTTTTGGAATAAATCCCGTATATTTTGCATGTTTTTTTTCGGAGAACACTACTTTTGACCAATTTTTTTAAGGTCAAGGGGTAATTGTGGCTCAGAGGCCACAGAGGGATTTACTTTAGCTCTCAAAACCATTTTGTTTCGTATCAAAATGCTGCTTCTGTCGAAAGCGCTTCGATTAATTCGCGTGCAGTGTTCAAAAAGCGCACTGTGCGGCTTGTGAAAGGACAAGAGATGTATTTTACAATGCTGTAAATATTTTTCAGATATGAGTTCAGCGACAAAATCTATAAGAAATGGCCAATTTCATATCAGAAAAACATTTCAATTAGCATGAAATTGTTCCGGAAGTAGAATCTCAATACCAAGAGTGTAATTGAAATTCTTAACCAAAATCGGATTTCTCTACCAACTCGGATTTGGTGGGGGAGGGGGGGTGGGTTAATTTCCCCTATTTCCCTCCGTAGATCCGGCCCTGGTAGCATGTCATAATTTGTGTTGCTGCTAGATGGACGGTCGAATGGCCAGCAATTTGGTGAACGCTCAAATATTTTTCTGCATACACACTTACTCATATGTACATATGTATGTATTTTAAACTACCAAAACTTAACGCTCTGCGCTAATATACCATATTTGTTACTTATGTATGTATATACATACATACGTACATATGTGTATTGGTACATTTACCGTACTCACCTAAATAAGTCGTAGATTAGTTGATCCGTTCAACCCAACATTTAAGTGAAAGTATATGAGCTCAGCGTTTGGTTGATTGCTTTTTCGATAGTGATGGGGGCAGCCTTCATAGCTGAATCACTGCATGCCTCAGCTTAATTAAAAATATTTCAAAATGTTACTTATAGCATTTTGTTTTCTCGAAATAATAATGCATTTATTTTGTCCCAAAGATAACATGATACGAAACTCTTTCTCTCGTGAGAGCCCTATGAAAAGGTACATATTGCCACAGCAGTGAAATACATATTGGGAGATTTATTGAGTAAATTTTGGTGAACTTTTTTATTTAACAAAACAAGCAAATGTTTTGGAATTTTAATATCTTCTTCATTATTAAATGTTAAAGATTACCATTTATAATGCATTTTCTTCAAAACGCTATCTTTAAGCAAGATTTTGTAATGTGATTGCAGGAAATCCATTGAAATTAAATCGGTGTGTATTGTGCGTATATCTGTGGCCATAAACAATAACCGCCTAAGTCGAAACCCCTGAATTCGAGAAAAAACGTTTTAAACATTTCGATTGCAATGTTAACCTTATGGGGAAACCAAAATATGTTCGTCTATAACTTTTTAGATAGCATAGCTGGCGAGATGGGGATTTCACATAAAAATGGAATAGTAGTTGCAGAATACGATATCACATATAACTCAATTCTTTCTTAAGTCGACTTAGGCGGTTATTGCTTATGATCACAGATATAGTGGCAGCTCGCTATTGTACTTGTCAGCTGTTCAGTCCAACATAATTTGACAGTGCTGCCAAGTCAGAAAATGAGTTTAAGTTGGATTCTCGGAAGCAAAATGAGAGTTTCGTATCATGTCATCCTTGTCTACCCTCCGCCAGGTGCCAATAAAATAAATTATGTTTCGTCCTAGATTTGTCTCAACAGAGTTTTTTTAAACAATGGGATCAATTTCAGTAGAAACAAATCAGGAACACATCAGGATCCATTACATAACAAAACCCACAAACGGGTTATTAAAATTTTGAGCAAATAGCATTAATAAACAAATATATTTAAGGTCGAATCAAACGACGAGATTCTGGGTCGTCGAGGTAGCACAATATTCCTCACCGAATGCATGTATTTATGTACTAGTTGGGGAAAACAACAATATTACCATATTCTAGTAAGAGTACTGAACTGGGGAGGTTGGAACCATCACCAACAAATTACTAAGACAAAAAAGGACCTAAGAAAAAAACAAAAGTTTAAGGATAGAAAAGTTTACCTCACAAATATTATTGAATAAACACTGCTATAAACTAAGCAAAATAAACTCTGAGAAACGTCGCATTGACATTGGTGAGGTTTTCCTTTCAAATCCATTTTTGTGCGCTACCATGCAAATGGGTTCGTAGTATTTCGCCCGTCGAAACAAATAAAAATGGGGTTGTGGTCTTTGAAAACGACAGGCCACAGTTTCCATTGTTTCAGCTTAATTATCTAAAAGCTTTGTCGATGGTGACACGCATTTTTTAAACGCGACAGCGACATAGTGAATTTGCATGAGTTTGACCTCGTTGGCCACTTATCTCTTTTTTGCGTACCAAGAACCCGAATGTAAAAATGTACCAAAATATGTATTAGCTATAGATCTAATTATTCAAATATTTTACAAATACACCCTGGTGATACAGTTAATGAACCAATTTTTCGCATGTTTTGTGAAATATTTTATAATGCTGAAGCATACCTTTCTTAAGAAAGATTCTCTGCAAATAAATGCGACCTATGTAGCTATACATTTATAGATCTATTGTGCTGACCCTATAAAAGTCCGCTCCAATCTTAGAGTAAATACTAGTAAAACTAAACGTGATAGATGGTATCGTGTCTCAGATTCTGGACGGAGACGATAATTGCTCCCCAAAATATAAGAGTTTTAGACATATGATACGTGAGACATAGCATAATATATTGCAGCCATAGAACCTGCAGTCCAGTCAGGTAGCCTATGAAAGCGCTCCTGTCTTCCGGGATAAAACTCAGAAGTCATTCCGAGATTCATTTAGTTTCTATATTGTCTTTTAACCCATATGCCATGATACCTACCAAAGGGCTACGCTTACCTTGTTATACGCGCTTAATTAAACAATCAATAGATCTAACCTGGCCACAACCACAGCCCGTCCTTTTCAATGTGTTTCAGGCATCAGTGAGCATTTTTTTATCATTTTTGGAATGAACCATATTTTTGAAACAACAAAATCTCTTTAAAAAATCTTGGCGTCAGAGAGAAATACTAGAAATGCACTTTTACTATATTTGGCCCATAATTTCGCGAGTATATTGATTGTTTTATGTGTTTTCAAATTTTCTTGTGGTTTTGTCGCACGGTGTTATCATCTCATTAACATATCGCAAGCCCGAAGGGAAAAATTGCTAAGTAAACCTTTTCTGAAAACTTGGATATAGGAAGCAAGGTAAATTAAAATCGCAACGTCTCTAAAAGGATTAACTAACGTGCTTGTTTTATTTCTTCCCATTTATATTCGATTAAATGCAAATTTACTAAGTCCAAAAGAGATACAGAAAAATCGATAAGCTCACAGAAAGTTCTAAATCTTTTAATTAGCAAAGGAACTTTCAGCAAAATTCTTGAACGAAATGTTTTGAAAAGTTTTTTACCTCCCCTGTAAATTTTCTACAAATGGACTTAGCAACTTTTCACTCTAAGGTAGCGATATGAATGCCTACTTTACACTATAACGTTGTCCTCCAAAAATTATCAAGATAGTTCTTTCAGAAATATACCATTATTACTTTGCCAAACTGCTGTTGAACAGTGTTATAATACAGACTTTTATTAATTAATTAATTTGTATGAAATAAATTATAAAATAATTGTTTTTGATCTCAATCGCTTTCTCTTTGTACAAAATAAATGTTAATGTATTACAAATAGAATACGTACATAAAAAACAACCAAATTCTGTTAACAAAATTCTCGGGACTTTATAAAAAACAACTTTTTGGACTTTGCACTTTCTTCTTGTTTTATGGGAGGCAGGGGCTCGAGCCAAAAAAAGGAGGAGGTTATCAGTACGTCGCAATATATATATATTTTTTTATGTATGTTACCGCATAACTTTGGACCACGTCAGCCGATTTCGATAATTCTTTTTGCATCGGTAGTGTCTCAGATACTAATATGGGTTAGATTCGATCATTGGATCATGAAATATATATATAGATATATATATATATATATTTTATATGAGAATTCAAGTCGGTTTTGTTTCATAAGAAATAGAAAAAGGCAAAAAATCCGTCACCAAAAAAAATTCACAGAAATCAACGGAATTTTTTAGCCGTTGCACTTGCACTTAATTAGACTAAAATTGCATACCCAAAAATGTTCTAAAGAATCAGGTTAAAAATTTTGTGTATAAAGCTTGTAACTCTGATTTATTTGGTTTTTGTTAAAGTTTGAACGGTATTTTTTATAGAAAAATAACAAAAAAATAGTTCGAAAAACATTACGAATATTAAAAAAAAAACAACACGTGGTCATTTGTTTGAGTCACGTATAACTGCGTACTTAGCTTTTCTCTCTGACGTCAGGATTTTTTTAAAAGGACTTTGGAATTTAAAAATATGATTATTTAAAAAAAAAATTATTTAAAAAATTCAGTGCAATGTAGTATAGGTAAGGGTGTCAAATATAAGAAAAAATTCTGTAGAATTATAACAGAATAAATTTTTTGGTGCATAAGGACGAATGGGTATGGAAAAGTTCTTTAAAAATTTTATCCTTAAAAATCCTTGAAAATTTGCAATATTTATTTCTGAACAAATTATTATTTGAGGACTAATATATGTATGTACATACGACCACATCATCGAATTTTCTCCTGCAAAGTTATTAACTTGAAAAGATAAAATTTATTAAAAGCGCATTTTCAATACCTATTCGTCCTTGTAAACCAAAAAACTTTATTTTGTTTTTAAATTCAAAAGAATTTCTTTTTTTTTTTTGATTTAGTACCCATAATGTTATTCTAAATTGAACTAACTAAATTAAATAATTTTTTGAATTAATCATAGCTTTAGAATTTCAAAGTCCTTTGAAAAAAAATCCTGACATCAAAATAAAAAACTAAAAACGCTGTTTTACTGTATTTGGCCCATAGTTCCGTGAGTATATCTATTCTTTCGTGTGTTCTGAAATTTTTTTGTTTTTGTGGCACAGTGTTATTCATATTTTCGAATTATATTTCATGAAAGCAAAACAAAACAAGTAAGAGCAGCGCTGTCTTCGGCTATGCCGAAGGCTTCATACCTTTCATGAACATCTGCAAATTTTACTTTGACAGATTACTGCTTTTGAATACATCTGCATACATCGATAGAGGAGTTACATACTTATATAAAAAATCGCATCTAAACAATCAGAGG
>NW_016157150.1:138530-204982 GCF_001687245.7 Rhagoletis zephyria | reverse complement strand
TATCTGAACAATCAGTTGTATGGGGGCTGCAGGTTATAGTGACCCGATCTTTGTTATTTTCGCTGTAAGTCTTCTGTTGATAATGAGTGAAAACAGCGCGAAATTTCATGGTCCTAGCTACAGAAATGGATGAATTATAACGAAAAATCTCATATCTGAACAATCAGTTATATGGGAGCAATAGGTTATAGTTACCCGATCTTTTTAATTTTCAGTGTAAGTTTTCTGTTGATAATTATTGAAAACAGTGCGGAATTTCATGTTCCTAGCTATATAAATGGAGGAGTTATAACGCAAAATTTTATATCTGAACAATCAGTTGTATGGGAGCTATAGGTTATAGTGACCCGATCTTTGTAATTTTCACTGTAAGTATTCTGTTGATAATGGGTGCAAGTATTGCAAAATTTCATGTTCGTAGCTGCATAAATGGAGAAGTTATAATGAAAAATCTCATATCTGAACAATCAGTTGTATGGGAGCTATATGTTATAGTGGTCCGATTCTTCCGGTTCCGACAAATGATTAATACATTATAAAAATACACCCACCTACCAAATTTGATCTGGATATCTCGAAAACTGAGAGACTAGATTGCATACAAACAGACAGACAGACGGACAGACGGACAGACGGACATGGCTAAATCAACTCAGCTCGACGTTCTGATCATATAAGTATACATTTTCATGGGTCTATCTCTTTTTGTTCTGGTACTTACAAACATCGGACCAAAGTTATAATACCATTTCATGCTCATGAAAGGTATAAAAATAGTTGACATGACTTTCTTTTTTAAAGACCTAGGATATTACTGACCATTATAAAAGAGCCTGAATGACGGCAAAGCTCAAAGCTTTACAAATTTGTTGATGTGATTTTTGAAATGAACGATACAAAACTAGCCGGTATACGTATTTTAAAATTTTTAGAATCAGTGGTTGAAATGTTATACTGAAAGGGATAAGAATGCTTTAGTTTAAAAGTGTGATACTAAATGCCTTTCGCCATAAAAGGCGCCAATTTCTGGGTTGTCAAGCCTCTAGCAGTACAAGATTAATTGTTGTCTTTCACAAAGTTCTTTAAATAAATCTTCAACTAAATACTGAAGTATATTTACAAATATGTATCACGTTTTATTATATGCTTAAATTTAATTTCTTAATTTTAGTAATTATATGTTTAACTAAAATTTTGGGAAATCATGCTGGGTCTTGGTATAACATAGGACATCCAAAGGTTAATGAAGTCAACCCAGTAATTCAAAATTGATAATTTTGCACATTCATGACTCTGGAGTTAGACCGACGATATGAATTCACTTCACATTTATTAATTTTTTATACCCCTGTCCTACATATCTTCTCAGAAGGAAAATAGTAGTCATATTTCGACACCCGAGTGGGAGATCGACCTATCTCGGCAGCCAGTTCGAAATCGCCCTATATCAGAAAACTTTTCAAAAACGCCCTACTTCTGAATTTGATTGAAGAACGCCCTATTTCAGACTTTTATTGAAAAACACCCTAGCCCAGAAATTGGTTTAAGAAGGCCCTATCTCAAATGAAAATGTATTGAAAATGTGCTGAATGGGTCGTTTTGGAATCGGCAGCTGAGTTAGGGCGCTTTTGAACCGATTTCTGAGATAGAACGTTCTTGAAATGTTTTCTGAAATAAGGCGTTTTCGAATTGGCTGCCGAGATACGTCGATCTTCCACTCAGGTGTCGATTTTCAGTTAATATTCCTCTATTTGCATGAAAACAAGTCAAAAAATGTAAGCTTAGTACTCCACTCTACCTACTAAACTAAATTTGTATGTGGCTATTAGTAAGATTGTCTTTTCAAATGGAACCATTTAGGTTACACATACATATGTATTAATAAGGATTAATCAACCAACTACATAAAAAATTTTTAATAAAATTTTCGAGGTTTTTGTTATATTCCAGCCCTCCCCTAAATTCGATCCTGGCGACGCCCATGATGGGAGGCCATCCTAGTAAAACATGTTTTAAAACTTAAAGTTTTTCTTAAACCGATTAAGTACCATTCGTCTAAAATTAAAAATGATAGTCACATCAATTATTTTGACAAAAATTCATAGATATGTGATAGCGTTTTTTCATGTAAACAATTCTTATATAGGTTCAAATATCGATATAAGTAGGTAGCGATACTTTTAGCCCGATACTTAGTAGGTATCGATACTTTCTTTTGATGCCTCCATGGTATCGTTTTATCCCTAAGTACTGCTAGCACAAAACTAAACAAATTGCACCGGATGGTGTGTATTGACTTAACAGGGGTACTGCTGATCTGTCCTGTTGATGCAATCTTGGGCTGGGAGTCTTAAATACTTAAACATGACAGGCCACATGAAGGTCTTAATGAAATTCACAAATGACCCCATAATGCACACGAGAGACGCAGTAGATGAAATTTTTTTGAATTTCTACGAATCATGTATCTATTGTGGACCGAGCATCTGGGATTGAAGGAAACCCTGGCTCATACTAACAATAACACAAGATATCAAAGCCAAAATAAAAGATTTGTCAAGTCGATCTCATGACTTTTATAAAAAAAATTTGCGATTTCAGACGATTTTTTCCGAAATTGTGCTTTTTTTTAACAGTGTGGCTCTATCGGTGAGTCAAACCAATTTTCCAAGCTCCTCGAAGCGATAAGCCAAATTTTATAAGAAATGAGCGAAATTGGCGCAACTGAATCCCCAAATGAGTCCATACAGTTCACCTGCGGTTTTTTGTAAGAATGTGGTAAAGAAAGACAGCTATCCGCTCCCTAGAATGGATGGTACCCTGGATCCGTTATCTAGTATAGCCTTGGCCATCCATATTATGATTTTCATGTTCCTCCATCAAAGCAAAATTATTTCGATCGGGTTTCATGCCTGAGATCGATATACTGGTGGAATGAAAAACTTAGCATAATCCATGATTCAATAATAAAAGGTTTGTTCAAAAAACAGTCTTCTCGCTCCCTCTTAACAAAATCGGCTCCCTTCGCAAGGCACTGTGTAAGGGTTTGTGTGTGTGCAACCTTCTGTAAGGGAGTGTCAAAACTCTAATGCCACTAGTGAGCAAACCTTTTATCATTGAATCATGAGCATAATCAGCGTAAATGAAAGCTTTCAATTGATTTGACACATTAAAAAATTAAATTTCTATAAATTTTTTACAATTCTAAATGATACCCCAATTTCACCTGTTTCAACATTCGCGGAATTATGTACTTGCCGAAAAATCTAATTTAATAATCGTAAATACGCAAAAAGTATTCATCTTACCTCCCTTTTTGATTGGTCCAATTTACCACACCAACCGCATAACGAGTTCACACGTAATAAATAGTTCTTAAGTTGCTATCATTTTTATTATCTTGTTGTTGCTGCTATAACATGCACTCATATTGTTGCAATACGATTTTCAAGGCTAATGTTTTCTTATTTAATAATTATTTACATTATTGTTTTTTGTTGTTGTTGGATAGAGTGTTTTGCTGTTTGGTGCTTTAGTCATTCATTGCTGATGTTTTTGCTGTTTTTGTAGTTATGCGTTGACGTTGACGTTATTGTTGTAATTGTTATTTGTGCACGATCACAAATGATTGCGATGAAATCACACAACTGAATTTGCCAAGCAACCAAGCAGCAGGCACTACTCTACCTACCAGTGATGGAATTTGAAAATGTGCCAAACTAAGGCAAAAAAAACAAAATGACAACATTCAGATGAAGGTGCGAAAAATTCAAAAGGGTATTTGCATACATATGTATCTATTAGACTGAAAATGTGCCAAACTAAGGCACGAAAAAAAAAACAAAATGACAACATTCAGATGAAGGTGCGAAAAATTCAAAAGGGTATTTGCATACATATGTATCTATTAGACTGTCCCTAGAATATATGAGAAAAAAAAAAGTTTGCAAATTTTGATATGCATACCCACTATATCTGTGCTTTTTAGCCTAAGTAGCATATATATTAAATTTTATGGCCGTAGGATAACGATAACCCGCGCCGAGTTTTAGTTGAAGTTTTAGTTAATAACTTAAATTAATCGTGCATGAAAACTTTGAAAATGCGAAATATTCGATATGGTTCCCATATTTTAGCGCATTTCTAGTAAATCTGCATCTTTCAATTTTTAATAGGATGACAGGATTTCTCCCAAGCGCATCGAAAAAATTAATTAAACTAAAATATCGTTTGCAATTTTTAACCTTGAATAATACTTTGAAGTATTTATTAATAGGATTTTAATTTAACTAAGATTCTTCCAAATGCATTTAAAATTAAAAATCTTGAAGGATATTATTTTTAAAGGACATTTTTGACATGTTCCAAATTGAAAACAAAAGTTATAATTAATCTTACTTAGAATTTTTCTTTTATTTCATACCCATATTTCTATATTTTATGTAAACTTTTGGAATTACATATATGTATTATAATTTATGGTCCATTGGAAAAACTCCTGACTACCTAGTAAAAAATTTAAAACGCAGATTTACTAAATATTATGCACTAATACTGTAGGGAGCATGGGCGTAGCCAGGTAGGGGCAAGGGGTGCTCGAGCCTCCCCCCCCTAACTTTCAAATTTTCCTTATATATATATAAAATAGTACCCTGAAATGCCAGTTTAATAGGGTCGAGCCCCCCCTAAATTTCATTCTGGCTACGCCGATGGTAAGGAGTATAGTAATACCGCCTTACATATATAGAAGTAATGAGTAAGTTAACGAAACACGCGAACTGCACAAAGATTATTCTCTTAACTTTGTTTGGGGTGTCTTTGATGGGGATGATCGACTTGCACACACGCGACATCCCAAAGCGTCGACTCGTAGGTGTTCAATTGCATTGCGATTAGCACCCCCTTGGTATAAGGGGCCTCCCCGTGGTGATACCTGGAAACGCCCTGACGGGCTAATTCGAGCGGCGACCCCTCCCTTCTCTTTGCAGGGCCGCAAGGTCCTGAAAGAGCCCTCTTTCACAGACCAGAGGTTCATAGAATTTAGCATATTAGACTCGCCCCCCGTCTCTAAAGAGATACGAAATATCCGGAAAACTAATGGGGGGTATTACAGAAAACTTGTATATAAGAACCTACCTTCCGAACCATTAAATATACCAGAGAAAAGGGAGGAACTTGATCAACTAGTTAGCTTTTTTGCTGAAAGTTGCGAGACAGCACTTATCAAAGCATGCCCAAGAGGAAAACTAGGGAGGCGTACAAACCTCCCTGGTGGTCCTCCGATCTAAATAAACTTTGCAAAGAATGTAGGAAGGCATTCAATGCTGCTAAGCATGACGCCTTATAGGGATCTTGGGAAAAATATAAATTGACACTTAACATATACAAGAAAGCCATCAGGAAAGCAAAACGCACCTCGTGGAGTGATTTTTGTAGTGGGACAGAGGCTACATCCGAAGTCTCTAGGCTCCGTAAGGTACCCGCAAAATCACCTAGCTCTATTCAAAAGGATGATGGGTCCTGGACCGACTCAAGTTCCGAAACCATTAAATTACTCTTAGATAATCACTTCCCAGAAAGCAACGATGACATGTTATATAATCCAGAATCAGCAGAGGCTACACCACAGCTCATCAACGAAATTATAAGCGACAGGAAAATATCTTGGGCCAAACCTAACTTCAAGCCTTATAAAACGCCAGGACCGGATGTAATATATCCGGCCCACCGACAACACACCATGGAACGTACAAGGCCATGGCTAAAGGCCATCTTTACCAGTTGCCTAAAACTCGGCTACATTCCCGGAGCCTAGACAGAAGTCAAGGTCATGTTCATACCGAAAGCGGGCAGAGCTTCTCATGCTAAACCTGGCGATTTTAGGCCTATCACCCTTTCATCCTTTCTACATAAGACTCTGGAAGACTTCTGGAGACTTACATAAGACATAATCGATTAACCCTACTCTGTTATCTAACACGAAACAGGCCTACAGCAAGGGCAGATCCACGGACACTGCCCTCCACTCGCTAGTCTCAAAAATTGAGCAATCACTAAAAGAAAAGGAATTTGCATTAGTAGCATTCCTGGACATAGCAGGGGCGTTCAACAATGTCCTCCCGTATGCAATTACCTCGGCTCTGACGGACCTGCGGGTGCATAAACCCCTGTTTAGGACAATCCACCAATTGCTCACCAGCAGGGTGGTTAGCTCCGAATGGGGGGGCAGACAACTGGTAGGTCTGTTAGGAGGGAACTCCACAGGGGGGTGTTGTCTCTCCTTTCCTATGGGTAGTGAAGGTGAACCAACTGCTACTGCGCATGGATGCGGATGGATATGGGATTGTCGCATACGCCGATGATGTTGCGGTTATCGTACAGGGAAAATTCCTGAACCTCGATGTGATCTTATGCTCTTGGCTCACTCGTTACTTGGACTAAAAACATCGATCTTGAGGTTAACCCAGCTAAAACAGAGCTAGTCCTTTTTACCAGGCGATACAAAGTACCGGCTCTTACACCCCCCAACTCGATGGCTCAAGCCTGAAATTTAATCATACTGCAAAATATTTTGGAGTAATTCTTGACAGCAAACTGCTCTGGAAGGACAAAACAATGGAACGCATAAAGAAAGCCACCACAGCGCTCTTCACATGTAAAAAGGCGATCGGCGTATCGTGGGGTTTCTCACCTAAGATAGTTCACTGGATCTACACTGACATTGTTCGCCTTATTCTGCTTTACGGAGCCCTAGTTTGGTGGCCTACCCTTGATAAGACCACGGCGCTCAGGCAACTTCAAAAGGTACAAAGGAGTGCGGAGCTATGTATAAGTGGAGATCTTTGTTCCTTCACGACCGAAGCTCTTAACGCTATCCTACATCTGGCCCGCTTGATCTAGAACCTCGGGAGATAGCCACTATTGCAGCCTTAAGACTTAGAGTGGCAGGCTCCTAGACTCATGGTCCATCAGGCCTTTCGATAATCCTAGGGACAAGGGCGCCCATACCGATACCTGCAAGCACTGATTACTGCATACCATCAAATACCTTCACTAAAAACTATATAATAACCATACCAACTCGAAAGGACTGGGACACTAGGCCTCACCATATACGCAACGTTATAAATATTTACACTGATGGCTCAAAACTCGACGGAAAGGTCGGGGGAGGAGTCTTATCCCCGGATTTGGAACTGAATACATATTTTTGCCTTCCCGACCACTGCAGTGTATACCAGGCGGAGGTGCTGGCAATCCAGGAGGCCACTGGGCACCTAGTAAAAGTACGCAAGGAGTAAAAACAGTTATTTATCTTCTCTGACAGTCAAGCAGCCCCGAAAGTTCTAGACTCATGCGCAGACAACAAAAAGTCTTTAACTGAATGCCGCAGATCCCTAAACGGGATGGCCCAGCACTATAGAATACAACTCATATGGGTGCCTGAACAGATATTGAGGGCAACTGCAAGTTGACGAACTGGCAAGGAATGGTACGACTACCCCCATCCTTCCGGGGAAGGACAGGGTAGGTATGCCAATGACCACTTTTAAACTACATGCAAGGAATAGCACCGTACAAGCAGCGAACGAACGCTGGAGGAACCTCTCCTTCTGTGGAACAGCTAGGCTTACATGGCCTTCCTACGATAAAAAACGCGGCAACCATGCTCTAGCTCTCGGTCGCACCGGTAGGTCCTTGAAGTCGACCGCCCTGAGCTTCGCACCAGGGTAGACTTCTCCAATGCCAGCGACTGTCTTCTTGTAGATCTCCGCTGATCTAGCATCCTCGCATGCTATAACCCGGATGTGATTTTGGAAACACCCCGCTCCCTTTCAGGTTGGCGGAAGTCCCGGATTCTGCAACATTATGGTAATATCAATGTCGGCCATCGCGGCCTTAACCCACTTCCATTGCTGCTCTGGGCGGGGCTGTCTTCATTACTCTCGTCAATGACGCCAAGCAGGATCTGCTCCTTGGCTACTTCAGCAAAATAAGGTTCCTGCGTTCTGACCCTCTTTGCATTGTTGGGCGTATTTTCTCCCGATCTATTGTGCTTACTGGAGGGCACCTGCGGCTACTTCTCCTCCGGCTTGCGGTAGTCGGGCAGGACTGCCTTTGCCCAGTCGATTTCTGTGAGAATCTCCTTCATATGCTCTTCCTTCGCCTTGCTACACAGGTCAGGCGTTGTGGTGAACCTTTGCAGGATTCGTGCAGCCAGCTTCCTCTGTCGATAGCCCGCTGCAGCTGGTTCTGGCCTCTGGTCAGGCCTCGTGAAGGCAGTGGGTGTCGCGGGAGGACCGCCCGGAGCCTGCGCCCCAGATTCAGCCTTATTCTCTGGCTGCAATCCGCATGCCAGGTTGGCATCCACTGGTGCCAGGAGTTTCCCGGGGTGGACTCCTTTGAGCATCCCCACCGCCGCTTTCCTTCGCTATTGCAAGAGCTTTGCCCGGTTTCACCATTGGCTTTGGTTTCCCGCTATTTGTCACCGCACTACGGCTGGTGAAAGTACTCTGCATCGCTTGAGTCCCTTCTTTAGTGGGCCGAAACCCTTCCGACGCTTTAAGAGGGCCGGTCCCTTTATAATTTGTTTTTGTTGCTGTTGTTGCGGTTTTTGTTGTAATGGTTTTCTGTTTTTTATAATTGTCCATACTTGTTCCCACGGGCTGCGGAGAAAGGGGTTCGTCCACCCGGGCAGAGATCCGCGATGCACAGGTAAGGCCTACTTACATCCTGGGTGTGTCCGCCTCCCAGAGGGCTCCGTTCGCGCTGGGCTATTTAGGGTCCCCAAGTATGGTGCGCGTGACACCTTGATCCAGCCCCTTCAGACCTCCAAGCCACATGACTAAGCTATTAAGGAGTTTAGCACATAGCACTGATTCCTTATCTTAGCTGAGCACCATTCTGACATCGCACAGAATCCTCTGTAGTGCCCATTTACAGTCAGAACCCTCGTGGAGGGTTCAGCCGGAGGATTTTTGCTGACCAAGTTCGACTTAAATAAAAGCAAAAAATTTAAATGTATGCCGTGATATAGACGTCAGACGAAAGATGTCGTGGTTTGAAAATATTTGCACCAAAACTAGATTCAATATAAGCGAGAGGTTAAATAAATTACTTCAATATAAATATTACCTATTCAAAATTGCTTTGAAGAAACTTTATTTCCAAATTGCATGTAGAGGGGTTTCCACCTGATTTTAAAATTAAATTTAATTCGAATTAAGAGTATTTTAATAGAGATAATTTAACACTAGAGTGCACGTGCTCTTTTTTTACACCAATGCACGCTTGGCCTACTATAGTAGACCATTTTAAAATGTCAATAAATGTTTTCTTAGATAACATTTAAATGAAACTTATAGTTAAAAAATGTAGCTGAATCTATTACGTTTACGATCCCAAACTTAAATTTTTTCATAGCAGCTAGGAATCTGAAAAAATAAATAATTTAGTTATGTAACAGAAAAAATAGGAGAAATTTTGCTTCTTAGATCAATGTCTTAAAATTTCTCCTTATACCAATATTATTCAAAAAACTATCAGTTTTCGTAACATTGGATACCCACCACAGGCTGGTGATCAGGACAAATGCATTTGTTAAAAGTCTTGCACCACTTTTTGTGGTGGACTTAGAGCTCTGGTACAAAAGGTGAACTGACCAGCTAAAATTTGGTATTACATCGTGCTGTACTTCTTGAGATGCTCCTAAGAGCTTCCCTATTCCAAATTTTATTTGTTATAAAAGTGTTTCAATGGATGTACAGCGATTCAAAGCGGGTTTAAAAAAATCGAGGGAGTATTCTTGTAAAAAGTTATCCGTAAAATTTTTTTCAGTATTGACTTTCACTTGGTTGATTATGAGAGCTTCGATTGCAAATCGAAAAATATTTTAAGTGGCTATTGGCGGCATTTTCTAAGACCACTTATGCACCGCATATGCACTACTATGGTAGGCCCACGATTTTCGCGCCAATCCACAAAAAAGTGCATACGCGTGGAAGTCAAGCGCGGTACTCATTCGTCGACAAATTTAATGCAGAAGGCTTTCCTGGAATCGCACAGCTCTAACATACAAAACTGTCAAGGTATCAACAAAAATGTTGCCGTGGTCTACTATAGTAGGCCGCGCGTGTACTCCAGTGGTAAATATGAATCACAGTACAAATGTCAGCCGAAAAAGGTTTAACGAGGTTTTGGTTTAAAAATAATTTGAACAGAATTGCCACCTGTTCGAAAAGTCGAATTAAATCAAATTATGTGAAATATTGAAATATTACCGTCAAACAAACGAGTATTAAGAAATATTTCGTTTGAGAATTTATAGCATTAAAAAGGGTTTCCTGTGTAAAAAGTTAAACACAAATTACTTAATAAGTCAAATCAATTATTAAAGTATGGATATAAATTGACGTGGGTTAAAAATGTTTATTTTCTGGACTTTATTTAAGAGGGTTGCTATATGTTTTAGAAATGAAATTCAACTTATTTTAAAGGAATTAGATACACAATTTAAATATGTATCGTAATATGTGTGTCAGTCGAAAAAGGTTTACCAAGGTATTGGTTTTAAAATATTTTGAATAGGGTTGCCACCTGTTTTTAAATTAGAATTAGCATAAAGTTAATGAAATGTTAAAATATGAATATTTAGAATGTTAAAGGGGGTTGCCACCTGTTCAAAAAACTCAAGTTATTTAGTAAGTTAAAGCAATTATTAAAAATATGGGTATCAGATTAAATGGGTTTAAAAAGGCTTTATTTCTGAACTGTATTTAGGAGCGTTGCCAGCTGTTTCAGAGTTCTTAGCTAGGTAGGTAGGTTGTCGCGGTCGTCTATAAGACACACTTAGGCTAATGGCCCATTGTGATGCCGCATGTTGGGTCAGCAACTCCCAATCCCTCCTAAAACCATTTTGAACTTTGAACGAATTTTAGAAGATCCCTGATTTCGACGCATCTAAGGTCCTCCAAGTTGTCGAAGAATTGCCTACCGAGAGTGGAGAGTCTTCGTCTAGATAGAGCAGGGCATTGGCACAACAGGTGCACAATCGTTTCCTCCTCTTCTTCATCTTGACAACTTCTACAGAAGTCATGTGAGCGTAGGCCAAGTCGATAGGCGTGCTTGCCAATTAGGCAGTGTCCTGTTATGACGGATACTAATAATCTAATATTGGACTTATTTAGACTCAGTAGTAGGCCAGTGCGGTTGGCGCTGAGCACCGGCCATAATTGTTTGGCAGTTTTGCAGGTGATTTCGTCCTGCCACCTTTCGTTCGCTACTTTAGTGAGCCTCTCGGAGATAAGTAGCTTACAAGTTTGCAAGGGTATTCCTATTTCGTCATTTATATCCTCAAAAGGAAGTTTCGTGCCAAGTCGCGCCAGTTCGTCGGCCTTACAATTCCCCTCTATGCCGCAGTGTCCCGGAACCCATATTACCTTTGGGCGAAATGACTCAGCCATCTCGTTAAGAGATGCGCGGCATTTCATGGCTACCATGGAGGTTGTCGACTGCTTCGTGAGGGACTTTATTGCCGCCTGGCTGTCAGTGAAGATGTAGATATCAACTTGGGGTATCATATCACACTTTACCAGTTTCGTGGCCCTGTCGATTGCCATCAGTTCAGCCTGAAAAACGCTACAGTGGTCCGGGAGACGAAAGCTGAGGGAGATTCCCAGGTGATGGGAATATACCCCTCCTCCAACCCTTCCCTCGAGCTTTGAGCCATCTGTGTATACATGGATGGACTCTCCACTACTTACAACGTCATGCTTCCACTCTTCCCTTGAGGGTAGGAGGGTCGCGAACGCTGTAGCGGGTGCAGGTTCCGGAAGTGCATAGTCCACCAATCCGGGTAGCCCCGGAAACTCCGTTAATATTCTACCGTGACCATAACTGGTATTTGACCACTTATTTAGAATATTCATTCGAATTGCCGCGCCACTTGCGACTTGTTTGGCATGTAGGTCCACCGGAAGAAAATTCAGTAGGGCATACAGTGCCTTGGATGGTGTTGTTCTCATCGCACCAGTTATGAGTGTGGACGCAAGCCTTTGAACCTTGTCCATTTTTTTGAAGTTTACCCCTTTCCCAAGGGTGTTCCACCATACCACTATACCGTGATAGAGAATTGGCCTAACCACCGCCGTGTATAGCCAGTGTATTATTTTGGGTTCCATCCCCCATTTTTTCCCTATTGCTCTGCTGCAGGAATATAGTGCCACTGTTGCTTTGCGCACTCTATCTGCAACGTTGGGCCCCCAGTTTAGTTTCCTATCTACTATGAGACCTAGATATTTGGTCTCTTCCTTTATTGCGAGGGTGTTGCCCTCTAGAGTTATGTTCCCGAGATCAGGTATCTTATGCTTCCTGGTGAACAGCACAAGGTCTGTTTTTTCAGGATTCACTCCCAGTCCTCGCCTGTTACACCACAGGGATAGTTTGTTGAGGGATCTTTGGTTTAGATCTGTCAATGTTGAAAGATGTTTACCCGAGATAGCTATTACAATATCGTCGGCGTATGCAATTATCTGACCGCCAATGTCTTCAAGTTCCCGAAGAAGGCTGTCTACTGCTATATTCCACAGGAGCGGTGATATTACTCCCCCCTGGGGTGTACCCCTGACGGGGAACCTTTTTATTACTGATTCACCTAATCCTGCGCTTATTTCTCGGCCGATTAACATTCGTTCAATAAATGAGGTTAGTGAATTGCTTACTCCCAGATTTATCAGAGATGAGATAATCGCTGCAGGAGATACATTGTTGAAAGCACCCTCGATGTCCAGGAAGGCCGCGAGGGTGTATTCTTTGTAATAAAGTGATCTTTCAATTGTGTGCACTAAAGAATGGAGTGCTGTTTCGACTGATCTCCCTTTGTTGTAGGCATGCTGGGCTGCCGAAAGTTTGCTGCCCACCTTGTCTCTAATGTGCCCATCTATTAGTCTCTCTAGAGATTTCAACAGGAAAGACGACAGACTAATTGGTCTGAAGTCTTTTGGTCTCGTGTGTGTAGTTTTTCCTGCCTTGGGAATGAAAACTACTCTTACCTCCTCCCATTTGTGGGGTATATAATTCATTCGTAACACTGCTTCAAAGACTGGTACGAGTATGGGTGCAATCATTCCTGCTGTATGCTGTAGGTCAGCGGGAATAATGCCGTCTGGTCCCGGAGATTTAAACGGTTGGAAGCTGCTAATAGCATGCTTTATGTTCTCCTCGGTTATGATATTCGCTGGAATGTCATCATGGTTGCCTATGATTCGGGTATTTGTGACTCTACTGTGGAGGCAACCCGGAAAGTGCGTCTGTACAAGAAGCTCTAGAGTTTCTTCGCTGCTAGTTGTCCAATCACCATCCTCCTTGATGAGATAGCTAATATTGCTGGGACTCACAGATAGTATTTTGCGCAGTCTGCTGGCCTCCGAAGTAATTTCTATCTTCTGACAGAAGTTCCTCCATGAGGAGCGCTTAGCGTCTCTTATTGCATACTTAAATCGGCGTTGCCAGTCTTTAAATTCACTCCAAGAGTTGGATCTCTTAGCTTCATTAAATTTTGATCTGCATTCCCTTCTGAGGGTTGCAATTTCAGTGGACCACCATGGAGGTTTTGGTTTCCTACTTGTTGCCCTGATTGGGCAGGCTAATTTTGCTGCACGATGAAATGCTTTAGTTATATCGTCTACGACGTTATCAAGTTGATGTTCCGAGTTTATTTGATTTGTGAGGTCGGAAATATTATTAGAAAATATTGTTTCAAATTTTTTCCAATTTGTTTTTCTGCGGTTTAAGACCGCTTGTTGTTTTCTTACTGGTATGTATAGGTTATAAACGACGTACATGTGATCTGAAAAGGAGTTGTCTTTTGAGACTCTCCAGTCATTCAAGAGTTCTGCCCCCTGCTCATTGACACATGTAATGTCAAGGACCTCCCTTCTAACAGACGTCACAAAGGTAGGGGTATCACCTACGTTGCTAACCTGTAAGTTATTGCACATAATGAATTCGAATATCGACTCACCGCGTTCATTTGTATCTGAGCTGCCCCATATGTGATGATGGGCATTCGCGTCCGCTCCTATGACCATCGGAGTGCCGCGTCTAGAGGCCTCCATTACCGCGCTCCTTAAGGATTGTGGTGGAGGTAATGTTTCTGCGTCGTGGGCCATATATGTGGAAGCCAGCCAAATAGACATTCCGCCTGATTCCACTGCTATGATGACGTTGTCCGCATCGCTAAACTGTATCAAGAGAAATGCATTAATACACTTTTTTATCAATATGCACGACCTGGGTTTACCTTTGTCAGTTACATAGAACAGCTTATATCCCTTCATATTCAATCCACAAACCCGATCTTTTATGACCCAAGGCTCCTGGATGAGTGCGATCTCCTCTTCTCTTTCGGCGAGACGGAGGAGAAGTGCGGCTGAGGCCGCCTTGCAGTGGTGGAGATTAATCTGAACTATCCCCACCATCAGTTTCGCGTGCTGCTGCTGGACAGCCAACCACAGTCCGGTTGACGTCCTCTTCGTCAGAAAGGGGGAGGATATCCTCCCCTTCTCCTTCCACCATGGTGTCGGAAAAGTCGGAGTGGTCCCCCGCCCCCTCTTCTAGAGTCACCCTCTCGAAGAGTTCGCCGACCATTCCGGAGGTGGATGCCACTTCGTCGTCAGTAGCACTTTCCACTGCGCTCGCTTCGTCGGTAGGGTGTTGTTTCCCTGACACGTCCTGCCGATAAACATGGAGGTTCAAGGCTTGGAAGCCATAATTTATCCTCCAGTTTTGGTTGGCTAGCGGTTCTACTGATTCCTCGTTGAGGACTATTACCGCTAACCTTCGCTTGCCATCGATATCGCCTATCTTTGCTACCTTCCAGTCGTGGGTGGGTAGCTCGGGGTTGCCCATACGTATCCATTCCAGCACTTCCTGTGGGTCGGTGTGGAAGTCTGGAATCCAGGCCCTGGATCTGGGCCGATTGGGAATGTCTTCCCGCTTTATCGCCTCAAGGCGTGCACCCGGCCAGACCTCGCCTACGCGACTGATGGCCAGGGTGTATAGGTCGACGGATCTCTGGTCCGCGCACCTTGTTAATTTGACGCGGTTTTGGAACCAACCGGCGTCCGCACAACTGGGGGGTGGTCCTGGGTTTTCCCCTAGAACCTCCTTATAGACGGCCCAGAGTCGCCTGTTGACCAGGTCCCAGTTCTGTGGTGATATTGCACCATCAAGTGAGCTGCGGTCTATCACAGCCCTGGTAAATGTGTCCTTCGCCGCGTCCGCGAAGGATCTTTTCTGCAGCTCGTCCGCTGTTAAAAAGGCGGATACCCTTGTTCTCTTGGGTTCCGAGCTTAGCTCCCTAGAGGACTTCCGCTTGCCTTGAGCAGACTCTTGTTTGGCTTTCGCCTGGTGTTCAGCCATAAACTTTTCGGCCCAATTTCTTGAGTCCAGCTCTTCTGCGGTCAGTTCTTCTGGCTTCTTATCCCTCAGTCTCTCCAGGATTCTGAGGGCTGACCGTCTGGTACGATAGTACCTTTCTGATGCACTAATGTGCTTCTGGGGATGGCTACTGCCCATCGCTACATTAGTGCCAGAATGGCGCACCTCAGAGGCCGCTGGCTTAGCCATGCGGTCTGATGTCGCCGACGCCGCTTTAGGGATTGCACCTGTCGATGTTCCCTTGCCTCCTGGAGTGGCGGGGACGGCAGCAGGGCTAGCTTGTCTTGTGACAGGGCTGCCCTTGCCTCCCGAAGACCTATCTGCGAGGGTGGGTCTGCTACCAGCACCGGACGGATTAAAATCCTCGCTAGCTTGTCTAGGGACATGGCTAGACCGGTTGCCGGAAGGGGGCCTCGATGCCGTTGAGGCAGTCCCAGAGGGGACAGAGCGTATGCTCAGCCCTGGCTTGGCCACAGACTTTGCACCGCTGGCTTGCTTGGTCTTGTCCGAGGACAGACCGGACCTTCCTGACTGGGTGGGTCTACTTTTTTTGGGGGGTTCTCGGTTATCCGAGGCGGGTTTTTTGTTTTGGTTCATCTTTTTTCATAAACGTCCGCACTGCTCGACGTGGCGAGCGTGGCGGACTACGTATTTAGGGGGGGAGAAGGGAGACGTCGACCACAGCGGTCCCCTCCGCCGTGGCAAGGTCATTCTACCTCCTGAGGTGACCCGGTATCAGGAGAGCGCCGTTAGAATACAGCCGGATACCCCTGGCTGCAAACCATCCAATAGGCACGGTGACGCATAACACCCTGGATTAGGGGGGAAAGGATAGGGAAAGATGGGAGAGAAGGGTTGGTTAGGACGAGCGTGGGGGAATCGTCGGTACGGTCCTCTCCGTATGTATGATTGGAGGAACACGACGCCCACAGTTACGCAGACGGGTGGTCAACCAATCTCCATACGGAGCTTCCCTCTTGGTTCGTGCTGGTTTAAAGCCCCCCGAAGGAAGATTTAAACCACAACTTAAGCCTCATCCCCACTTCAAGGGGACCAACACGATGAAGGAGTTCTTAGCTAACGTATGCACAAATCCGAAGACGAAGATAGTGCGTGGACAAGCAGAACACGAAGAAGAATAATTTTACAGTGACGTAGGCTGATATAAAAAGTAATACAAATTTCTGCAGTATGAAAGAAAATAAAAATGAATCGAAGTAGTGATACACGTCTATTTATAAGCTGATGGTACATATGATTAAAGTTAATATCCATCTGCTTCTCTATTGCTAAGTATTACTATTTTGCAATTCATATTGATTTATTAAATTCAATTCAATAAAATCGAAATGAATATTTTATGTACCGTTTTTAGCTTGAATGGGATCTTAATAATATCACTTATTCTACATTTAAGCTTAGCGACTGTGGATCCAACACAGCCCACATGTCAAGACAAAGGTGCTGAACTGATCCTTTTTTTACCTTCCTTTTATTATTGATGCGCCTAAAAGATGCAGCGATTTCTATTCTCAAGTTATATACTTGATGACAGTACGAATGGCAATTATAATAAGGAGGTTCTAGTTTTTTAAACTATAATTTTTTAGTAGTCGCAAAATCCATTGCGCGCAATTCTACTTATTGTTGTTATTGTTTAGATGGTTGTTGTAAATTTAGGAGTTTGAAATTTTTAGTTTTTGCTTTCAATTCTCGATGGCTGCTTTTGCTAGTGTTGTTGCTGTTTGCGTTGCTGTTCAAGCCGTTGTGCTGCTTGTTATAATTGTTATTATTGATGTTACTACATATTATTATTGTTGTTTCCTTGATGTTGGTGTTGTTGGAGCTTTTATTACGCTTGTTGGCATCATATATTATTTGCTGCCACTGCTGCCACCTTCCCATACATACATAAAACTCCCATGAAGACATGACAAACTGTCGCGATGCAGGCGGCCAGCCGTTTCAGTCAACTGGCTTTCCGCTGCAAGCTAGTCACATATTTAGCTTCAGCCCGGATAGCTTGTGGGTGAGTCATCGCTTTTGCATTCAGCGTGCAGCTGCAACTGAACATTGCAAACTTTTTGAAACTTTTGTACGCAATGCATTGCAAAATGCCAGCGCCGCGCTGACTGTCCGCCTGGCAGTTGCTCGTTGGCTGCTGGTCTTGCGACGCGACCGCAACAAGACGTGGAGCAGCAAGCAAATAACCATCAACTCATTGATCAGCAAACGCATACTATACAAACCAAAATCAAACACACATACACACATTCCTGCTCAAGCGTGCATTGAGCCCAGGGCTCTTGTAGCTATTATGGGGCATTAGCCATTGCAGCAGTAAGCCAGACAGGCAACAAGTTTCTGCCAAAGTTCATGTGCCGCACAACCTCAGCTTCGCAGTTGGTGTTGGCTGCCTCCCTCCACTGCTTAAGTACTTACCTAGGCGCGTCTGTCTGCCTCCCAGATGTTTGGCCCAGCCGGCAAAGCGCCACCGCATACAACTGGGCTGTGTTATCACGTGTGCATGTGTATCACCAAAGACGGGTTGGCTGGAGGTTTTGGGGGCCTCAAAAGGAAGGTTTTCGAAGTGTGACATTTATTTTATTCGCCATTTGTGAATATCTGAGTAAACGTCATCCAAGGTATAAGTAATCTCCCAATGCGCTAGAATAAAACTTAACAAATTATTGAAATGCAATTTAATATCTATGTATGTATTTGCTCGGACAGTTAAGCACCGACCCAAGCAGGAGTAAATAGCATTATAACCTTTAACTATGGCAATTGACACTATTTCTCATCGTGATGGCCAATATTACGTTTTCAAAAGCGAAATAAAATCCATTTACGTTATTGCTCTTTCAAAATATATTGACAATACATATCCACGTTTAACATATGTATATACATACATATATACATCTACAGCTTGAAAAGTGTCGGCACCTTGTTGATAAATGAACCGGTGTTATTATAACGGTCATACAAGACAAATTGGAAATACATATTTATTTGAATGGACATATTTTAAACAAGTCACCCGTAAAGGTCTGTTTGAGCTCTTTTCCACCCTTCGCATTGAAAAACGCGATAATACTGTTGAGCACCAGGCTAGTCATTACGGTATCGAGGGTATCTGTCCGGGCGGTGTTGTCATCTAAGTTGGTCTTCTTTGAGGCTTTTAATGAAGGAGCCTTAGACTGGATGGTTACATTTTCGCAAGGAAAAACGAACATCGCTTAAGTAGAGCTGCATTCATTAGGGGAGCTGGACGTATCTTGGACCTTTTTGATTAAAAAATATATTATCAGGCGCTCATATTTTTGTTAAGTGTTTGACTGAACTTCTCCTCCAATATGTGGTGTGCCTTTATGTTCTAACCACTAGAAAATTGTTTTCCACCCAAAGTTGCGACCAAAACCGATGACAACCGCCCTAATGAAGAAAAAAAGGGTTTCTTAATAAATCTAAAAATTAACAAAATATTTCAGAAACTAAAATTCTTTCTCTTTTGTATAAATTCACAGCATTTTATTGTCCTTACATTAACTGTAAAAATGCCCGTTTGTAAATTTGCTAAAGCTGGTGCTAGTTAATTTGTGTGGTGGTGCGTTCAAAACTTCTACTTTCATGCACTTTGTGTGTTATTTGTTTGTTTTCTCTCTTTCTTGGCTTTAATTTTCTCTTTTCTGTCTTGCTTTGAATTTCCCTTGGGCGGAATTTGTCTCCTATCCCAAGCTTGAGGTATAATTTTCGAAACAAATTAGCCTCTCTCTCTTGAATTTGTCTCCTATCCCAAGCTTAAGGTATATTTTTCGAAACAAATTAGCCTCTCTTGGCCAGACGCGGACAGTAATTTTTATAAAATTGGCACTAAAATCTCTGTTGCGGGGACGCGAACCTCTTATCAATGGACACTAAGATCTCTCCTCATAACCAAGTCAAACACTAACCTCTATTGGGCGGTAGCTAGTTTTTATCGGCAGACAAAATAAGAGCATGAAAATATAAAGCCAGTCAATAAAGCTTGTTAGATGTAAACATACGAAATGAAAAGCGCACTCTGGGCATAAAAAGTAAACTAACGATAACGATGTTTAAACTGTAGTTAGTGCTAATCAGACATTGAGTAACCGGCCCTTAGTAGGATACAACCAGTGTTGCGAAAGATGGGGTTTTCAGCCCAAAATTGGTCGGATCAATTCATTTTGGTCGAAGGACTTAGCAACCCGAATGAAATTTATGCACATACAATACATTTCGTTCGGTTTGCTCAGCCCTTCGACCAAACTGAATTGATCCGACCAATCTTGGGCGGAAAACTCCATCTTTGGCAACACTGGTTGTAACCTACTAAGGGCCGGTAAGTCAATGTCTGATTAACACTAACTACAGGTTATATATCGATATCGTTAGGGGCTGTTTGAAAATGGTAGTTTTTAGGCGACTAAGGAACTACCGGAACTAAAACGTACTTTCGCACATCTTCAATGAATGTGGGAAATGGAACCTCAAAGTGTTGGGAACTCATCTATAAAAAATCTTTTCATTATCGATGCTGAAAATACCTTTTTTTTAAGTCGGTGAAGTAAATACGAAGCCAGCGGGACAAAATCTCTCTGCTCCTCGAAGTGGCATTAATAATAATAATAATAGATTGGCGCTTACACATATGTTAGTGTTTGGACGAGCTTCTCCTCCGATTTGTGGCGTGCGCCTTGATGTTGTCACACAAAGAGGAGGGACCTACAGTTCTACGCCGACTCCGAACGGCGATTGTATTTTTATGAGAAGCTGTTTTTCATGGCAGAAATACACTCGGAGGTTTGCCATTGCCTGCCGAGGGACGACCGCTGTTAAGAAAAAAACCTTTTTTCTTTATTTTTGCGATGTTGCTTTGACCAGGGTTTGAACCCAGGTGCTGCGGAGTGGAAGCGCGCACTGCTTACCACTACACCACAGCGGCCGACCGAAGTGGCATTACAAGCCAAAATCTTAATCTTATTAACCCTTCGCAAATATTTTTTCTCCTCGCCTATGTACATAACCATGTTTGCTTGCCCCAAGTGCGTTCTGGCTCCGTCACAGGAAGACCAGCCGTGCCAGTCGTAATATAGCTGGGCGTGTACGGCCGGCTGCCAACCGCCGCTGTCGCATGTGAACGCTTTGCATACTTATTTTAACTTTAATGCAGTTTTGTTTGATTCTTTACGATTTTTCATTTGTTTGTGAATTTGGTCGTAAACCAGAAAATTTTTTGCGCTATTACCCGCTTGCCCCAAAATGCCGCATTGACTGTGTGTGACTGGGCAGCGCACAGCAGGCGGCCAGCCAGTCAAGTCAGCAACATGCCAACAAACAAACTACCAGCCAACCTACCAAGTGGCCTAGTCGCCTAGGCATCCAAACAACCAAGCAGCAAGCTAGCCGTATGCGACGACACACAGACACGTGGAATAGATGAGATTTGAATACGAATTTCATAATCAATGACTGCCAGGCGGGTGCATGGAAAATGGATTAAGGAGCACATGACGCAATGACAAAAGACGCCAGTAAAAATGAGAAACAAAAAAAAGAAGAAAAATAAATAATAAAAATTATGGGCCCTTTAGCTTGGCGCACTCCTCATTGAATTATTGTCATACAACACACATTTGACATGACATTTCTTTGTTTGCATGGCGCTCACATCTAAGCGGCACATCTGTAATGTCACTTGGTATTGCTCCAGCGCCAACACCCACTCACCAACTGACTGATCGCACACATTCACACAGCCATGACGTGCGCTGTGTAGCTTATCGCCTTACTCGTGGTATATCGCACATCTGATTTTGGCCCAGTTAATGGCCCAATAAAGACTTCAAAGCACACCTTTGCGGCTGACAGCAAATGCTGCTAGCATTGGCACGTCAAATGATGCAGCACAATATTTATCAATGTTTGTTGTTGTCGCACTTTTGCCATTGCTGTTGCTTTTGCTATAGCTAGGTATTACTGTTGTCTTCAACAAATCAGGCTATAAAACATTTAAAGCAAATGAACGGAACAGCGAAGAAATACTCGTAACGTAATGTGTTGATGATGAAGCCGAAGAAGGTTATTGCTGGCAGCTGCAACTGCCTGTATTAGTCGCATTTGTCGCTAAATTCGCTTTGGAGCCAGGTTAGAAACTAATTGCAACCAGGGGTGCAACATTGCTCTTAAAAACATCGATGTTAAAAAACATCGGTTATAAAAACGATACATCGATGTTTTACCGATGTTTTAATATCTCATCTACTACACGAAATAAAATGTAGCCTGAAATATTTTTTAAACTCGAAAGAGTTTAGATTCTCATATCCTCTGCAAACCATAACTTTGTACAAAACTTTGAAAAATTCAACACATTTTTATCTTAATTTTGAACTTTTTTATCTGAATTTTTAGAAAACATTTAGATGAAAATTTGTTGTTTTGTCATCTGAGGGGACTTTTTTCAAAAAGTTCTTTAAGAAACTATTTTTATTCATAAAAAACTTCATTTTTGGAGGTATTTTCAGATCGGTCCAGCTCGCTTAAATCTTAATATTTTTCCTAAATATTTTGGTGGACGTCTTAAAATATAATAGATTTTATAATTCCAACGGAAAAAAGTACCGATTTTGTATGGGGAGTGATGCAGTCTAATGTACATATAGAAACTTCCTTCAAGCAGCATATTTCAATACAAGTATAAGTATGTTGCTATAATTATGATGTATCTTAAATATGTAAATCTTATTTATTTAAACATGAATAAACATTTTGAAATGAGTTCAGAAAAGATTTGAGAATCTAGCCCCCAAAAGCCTGCTTCTATCCTGAATGATGGTTGCAGCAGCTTCCGAGAACAAGCGCTCGCTTGCCACTGGTCGTTCGGCGTAATACGAACGGAGTGAGTGAACGATGTCGATGTTTTTCACTTTTCTAGTCGATGTATCATCCAGCGAAACATCTATGTTAATATCGATATTTTTGGACGAAAGATCGATGTTTTGAAAACGTCGATGTATCGTTTGCATCCCTAATTGCAACACCAGCGCACACCAAGATATGTCATGTTTATCCATTTGCTGATGCCGTACAAATGTAATAGCAAATAGAGCGAACTCGATAGCGCGGGCGCGAAATACATGCACACAAATGGTGTATGTACCTAACAGAGGAATTAATGATTCAGGGGTAGACAGAAAAATGCGCGAATTTTTTATGTGACTTTGTCCCTTTCTGGATCGGTGGTTATGTACTTGATAAGGCGAGTGGATTGTACAAACCAATTTGTATCAAAACCGTGCCATTATGAAGTTCAGAAGACTAAGTTACGAAACCCAAATAAGATCAGTGGGTTTATGTCACTCAGGGATGTACTAAAATTTTATTTTGACAGCCAAAAACAAAAACATAAAAACATGAGATCATTACAACGTACGCCAACAAAAAAAAAACACAACTTTCTAAACTTTGTGCTAAACTCGGGAAAGTTCAATAAATTTGCATACAAATTTGCAACTTTTTAATCAGACTTTTTATAAAAATTTTGAAAATGAAGTTTTGCAGCCCATTAAATTTTAGTTGATTTTTGGTATTGTTTTTACTGAGAGTTTCTTCCATACAAACTATGTCAGCAAAAAAAAAAATGCTAAAAATCATTATTAATTTGCTCAAAAGCTACATTTTCAAAAAGGATCTAATTAGAAATTGTCATCTGATGAAAGAGCCTCCGAGACAATAATTTTGTACGGCACTGTGAAGTACTCTAGGTTTCATGAAAGAAAAAAAATTTAAGTGCAAGATAACATTAAAATGTCAGTCATATTTTTCGTTGCTGTGAACTTGTTTCAAAACTTCTGTCTTTTCCCTAATATAATTGTAAAACTCTGTGCACGTCATTTTGAACGTATTTAGGTACATATTAATAAATTAAGTGCAAAGCCGNATAATTCACTCAAAATTGATATTTACAATAATTTTTAGACGAAAAATAAGAATATTATAAATTTTTGGAAAATGGGCGTAGCCACGCCCACTTATGGTTACATGTGTATATCTTGGTAACAGCTGCACCAATTTCTTCCAAACTTGGCACAGTTGTTGCCTTGGTACAGCATACCAAATGGCCGAAAATTTTCAAAATCGGACAATAACCACGCCCGCAGTCCATATAAGGGTAATTTAGAGAAATACAAAATTTTCGATAAATCAGTAATTTATTCAAAATTGATGCTTGCAACAATTCTTACCAAGAAATACGTTAATGGTAAAATTTTGGAAAATGGGCGTGGCAGCGCCCGCTTATGATCACATATATGTATATCGATAACCGTTCTACCAATTTGTACCAAACTCGGTATGGTTATTGTGCTTGCCACATAAAAGCAAAACGTTGAAAATTATTGAAATCGGACTAAATTGAGGCCGCTTTTCATATAATGGTAAATTTCAGAACTGCTTAAACTTCAAATTTCGAAATTTAAGGACTCTAATTTACTCCAAATTGTTACGCCCCAGCTTACCATCTAGCGGTTGGTTTCGGAAAGGTGAAAAAACATATATTTAATACTTGCGCTGGGTATTTAATGTTCGGCTCCGCCCGAACTTAGACTTTTTTACTTGTTCATAATTAAGTTAAAAAATATATTTAAATCCGATGCAGCCTGTAATGGGATTTGAACCCTGACCCTATGAAAATTAGCAAATGGTGCAACCATCTTCGCGCACTCAGCTGCAGCTAGACATATAAATGTGCATTCAAATGTTGAGTTTGAATCAGCACCACGCGTGCGTGGTATTGAAGTATTATTTTTAAATACGAACATTTTAAAACGATAATCAAATAAAAAATATGTTTACTATGCGATATTTCTCTCAGTGAATCCATAAAATTTTTCTGAATATTACAACGCGTTTTTTCTCTTGGTGTAGTGACTTTTGAACTTTTATTCAAATTTGTGCAATCAAATCGAAAACCGAGACATTTTAAGGTTGGACCGGGACACCGGGACAAATAGTCTAAAACCGGGACATGTCCGGGAAAACCGGGACGTCTGGCAGCCCTAGTAGAGGGCGCTAAATTCAGAAAATGTTTAATGTAAAACTGTTGAACGGAAAAATTACTTTTACTGTGTTACAAAAAAAAATTATCAAAATTCAATGTTTAGCGTAATACTCTGAAAGTTAATAGTATGAAAAACTGAAATAATTTTTGGTAAATATTTCTTATGGAAAAGTTGTTTGTGCTATCGAAAAATTGTGGGATTGGAATTCCCAAAATTGCTAAAGTTTGGTAGAGTGAAAAAAAATTATTTTAAGAGTGCCTAATTTTTAATTTACTATTTTGGTCCGTTTTGAAGTGCTTTAATAGAATCTGTGAAGAAGTTTTAGATTTTTCTGCCGGAACTGTAAAAATTATATGCATTTTTTAAGCCATATTTCTTAAGTTTCAGAAAAAGTTACAAAGAGCTAAGTTTATGGTATTGCCAAAATTGTAAAAAATTAAGGTATTAAACTTCTTTTAAAACTATGAAAAATGAACCTAGTTTTGATGCAGTGTATAATTTTCATTAAATAGCGACAAAAAATAGCAAACAAATTGGAAGTTTTTTTTGGCGGAAAACTTAAATTTTTACAAACTTTGACAAAATAAAAATACATATAAATAAAAAGTAGGCACATTTTTATTTTCCACTTAGATACCTCGTTAAGAGACCTAACAATTAGTGGAAAAAAATTTAAAATTTTATGTCGCAAATGGGAAACTTAGTATTTTTTAAAATATTAAAATTTTTGAATTTTACAACGACAAAAAATATTAACTAATATATAAGAATCTAGTGCCACAAAACAAAAAAAAATGGGGATTGATTGAATTCTTATTGATAATTTTGACATAATATTAGGGCCGGGTACTGAATGTCTGGTTAACACTAATATCCGGTTAAACATAGTTATCGACGTTACCGACTCCCTGTTGTATGCATGTAGTCGAAGACGTCGATAACGATGTTTAACCGCAGATTAGTGTTAACCAGACAGATTTATCCTGCGAAATACCGGTTAATGTTAGAACGTTTAAGGAGCTGCTAAATATTACCAGAAACTCATATTTATCGTTTCGACGTATTGTGCCTTCAATTAAGGTGTTTTTGGAATACAAATTTATTATATTTTATCTTTAAAAGTTAGTTTATTCTAAAAGCACACCTCTTGCTAAGGTATCAAATTATTCGTAATTGTTTGTAGAATACAATACATACTTAAAAAGTTCTTAGAATTAAACGCTTCAAAACCTACATATACGCGATAAACTGAAAATTTTGAAAATTGTGAAATGTGGAGTTACAGACTCTGAGTTACTTGCCATTTCGTTATTTTTAATGTACACTTTTCTTACCTACTATCCATGCTAAGAACCCATTTAATTTCAAATCAGAATATGGTGTGCTTCAAAAGTTATGACATAATTAATTGTGCCCCTCTTAAAAATCACATAAAAATGTCACTTGTTTTCGTTTTTTTTTTTTTTAATTGAAACACCTATAATTCAAAAGTTATGCAGCAAATTGATCCAATATTTTTGAGGCTTCAAGTATGCGTCAATGAATTATATCCAAAAGCAACCAGGTTGATTTAGTTTACAACAGTGAAAATAAGGCTAAATAACACAAAGGTTACCTGTTTTTTAGATTTGCCCACTTACTTAAAATTTCATTAAGTAGTGCCTCTGTTCCTGGCTTGGGCTTGCTGTTGATAGGTAACTGATGAAATTGCCTGTTTATGAAGTCCCACATTGCAATGCAAAGCTCAGCGTGGGCGATGTTAAAAACATTGTATTGCTTAAAATAATTTATCCAAAGCTTTAATATTTAATTTTGTATTGTATTTTTATCCACCAAATCCATTTTTAAAACGTTTAAAATTATATTATACGACTCACAACAGCAGCGGTACATAAAAATATCATGAAATATTAAACTGCCGGTGATTTAGTATATTGCACGAAAATATTCGTATGTTGTACGAATTTAAAAAACCTGTTTCTGCATTTGTTCTATGTACGAAAGTATTAAGTAAATTGTACGAATAAAGAATTGTATATTTCGTAAATTTTGCAACCATACGTAAATATTAAGAATGCTTTCCTACAATACACAAAATTATTCGTACAGAGACTTGTTCAGTAATTTACGAATGCGTTTCGTAAAATAAACGTAAGATTTCGTAAATTGTACTGAAAAAATGCCTTACGAAAGTCCTTTCGTTATATTTACGAATGGTTCATAAAATGGAGAAGCTCGACCGAACACTAACATATATTCATCTATTCTTATTATTATTATTCGTAAAATGTTCTTTCGTTGTGAAAAATGTGTTCGTATTATGAACGAAAGTTTCGTACATTGTACAAAAACCAAGACTGCGAAAGTTTTCCGTAGCACTTTTACGAATTTTTGTTTTCAGTGTGAAACATAATAAAAGCTTGTAAAAAGAAACAGTGAAACATTAATTTCCGTATATTGCATATGACTGAGGGCAGGGCCGGCCGTCGAGAGAAAACTCGGGCCCGGGATTAAAAAATCACGGGCCCCTATATAAAAAAATAAAAAATTAAACAATTTTTTTCTCAGGTTTCGCAGATTTTTGATTATATCTGGGTCATACATATTCTGAGGCATCAGACAGTATAAATATTGACAGGAATCTCCTTCTCTAAAACATGAAAATCTACTCGGGCCCGGGACTAAAAAATCACGGGCCCCTATATAAAAAAATAAAAAATTAAACAATTTTTTTTCTCAGATTTCGCAGATTTTTGATTATATCTGGGTCATACATATTCTGAGGTATCAAACAGTATAAATATTGACAGGAATCTCCTTCTCTTAGACATGAAAATCCACTTAATCCTAAGNTATTTCGTAAATTTTGCAACCATACGTAAATATTAAGAATGCTTTCCTACAATACACAAAATTATTCGTACAGAGACTTGTTCAGTAATTTACGAATGCGTTTCGTAAAATAAACGTAAGATTTCGTAAATTGTACTGAAAAAATGCCTTACGAAAGTCCTTTCGTTATATTTACGAATGGTTCATAAAATGGAGAAGCTCGACCGAACACTAACATATATTCATCTATTCTTATTATTATTATTCGTAAAATGTTCTTTCGTTGTGAAAAATGTGTTCGTATTATGAACGAAAGTTTCGTACATTGTACAAAAACCAAGACTGCGAAAGTTTTCCGTAGCACTTTTACGAATTTTTGTTTTCAGTGTGAAACATAATAAAAGCTTGTAAAAAGAAACAGTGAAACATTAATTTCCGTATATTGCATATGACTGAGGGCAGGGCCGGCCGTCGAGAGAAAACTCGGGCCCGGGATTAAAAAATCACGGGCCCCTATATAAAAAAATAAAAAATTAAACAATTTTTTTCTCAGGTTTCGCAGATTTTTGATTATATCTGGGTCATACATATTCTGAGGCATCAGACAGTATAAATATTGACAGGAATCTCCTTCTCTAAAACATGAAAATCTACTCGGGCCCGGGACTAAAAAATCACGGGCCCCTATATAAAAAAATAAAAAATTAAACAATTTTTTTTCTCAGATTTCGCAGATTTTTGATTATATCTGGGTCATACATATTCTGAGGTATCAAACAGTATAAATATTGACAGGAATCTCCTTCTCTTAGACATGAAAATCCACTTAATCCTAAGACACGTTTAAATTAATGAAAATTAAAAAAGCACAACATGAAATTAAGGGTTGTTTATATTTAAGAGTTACCATTTTTTGGATCATACTTGCCTCTCTGCGATAAAATAATCAGTGATTAACTTTCTTAATAAAAATAAAGTCGGCATCATTTTTTAAGGTAATGTCTAAAATATCAAAACGTTTTTTTGGCGCGCAATCCACTATATAATAAGGAGGTGGTGTTAGGACTTATTCCCCCGGCCTAAAATCACCCGGATAAGATCCCTTGGACAAAATCCCCCGTGCGCAAATCTCCCAGACAAAAATCTCCCGGACAAAATCTCCAGCAAAAATAGTCCCTCGTACAAAATCACCCGAAAACTACCCCCATAAGGCCTCTTGCAATCCGCTCGTATTAAAACCGGTATTAAAAAGTTAAGAAAAACAAATATTACCTCCAAGAACTAAGCAGAAAACGTCCCGCACTAAAATCTCCCGCACAAAATCCCCGCACAAAAAAACCCTTACTAAGAAGAAAAGAGGGGCGGAAGTATTTTTGCACAGAATTTCTTTGTGCGTGAGCGGCCTTGGACCGCGCTTAGGGATTATAACCTTTACTAAGTAAAATTCTCCTTTCTTTGTTGCCGGAAAAGAGGGGCGGAAGTATTTTTGCACAGAATTTCTTTGTGCGTGAGCGGCCTTGGACCGCGCTTAGGGATTATAACCTTTACTAAGTAAAATTCTCCTTTCTTTGTTGCCGGAAAAGAGGGGCGGAAGTATTTTTGCACAGAATTTCTTTGTGCGTGAGCGGCCTTGGACCGCGCTTAGGGATTATAACCTTTACTAAGTAAAATTCTCCTTTCTTTGTTGCCGGAAAAGAGGGGCGGAAGTATTTTTGCACAGAATTTCTTTGTGCGTGAGCGGCCTTGGACCGCGCTTAGGGATTATAACCTTTACTAAGTAAAATTCTCCTTTCTTTGTTGCCGGAAAAGAGGGGCGGAAGTATTTTTGCACAGAATTTCTTTGTGCGTGAGCGGCCTTGGACCGCGCTTAGGGATTATAACCTTTACTAAGTAAAATTCTCCTTTCTTTGTTGCCGGAAAAGAGGGGCGGAAGTATTTTTGCACAGAATTTCTTTGTGCGTGAGCGGCCTTGGACCGCGCTTAGGGATTATAACCTTTACTAAGTAAAATTCTCCTTTCTTTGTTGCCGGAAAAGAGGGGCGGAAGTATTTTTGCACAGAATTTCTTTGTGCGTGAGCGGCCTTGGACCGCGCTTAGGGATTATAACCTTTACTAAGTAAAATTCTCCTTTCTTTGTTGCCGGAAAAGAGGGGCGGAAGTATTTTTGCACAGAATTTCTTTGTGCGTGAGCGGCCTTGGACCGCGCTTAGGGATTATAACCTTTACTAAGTAAAATTCTCCTTTCTTTGTTGCCGGAAAAGAGGGGCGGAAGTATTTTTGCACAGAATTTCTTTGTGCGTGAGCGGCCTTGGACCGCGCTTAGGGATTATAACCTTTACTAAGTAAAATTCTCCTTTCTTTGTTGCCGGAAAAGAGGGGCGGAAGTATTTTTGCACAGAATTTCTTTGTGCGTGAGCGGCCTTGGACCGCACTTAAGGATTATAACCTTTACTAAGTAGAATTCTCCTTTCGTTGTTGCCCAAAAAGAGGGGCGGAAGTATTTTTGCGCAGAACTTATACCTGTATAAACGGCCTTCGGCCGCAGTTAGGTATTATAACCCTAAATAAGTAGAATTCTCCTTTCCATGTTGCCGGAAAAGAGGGGTGGAATTATTTTTGGGGAGGAGGCCTTATTGGGGGGTATTTTTCGGGTGATTTTGTACGGAAGATTTCTGTTGCGGGCCATTTTGTCCGGGACATTTTTATAGAGATTTTTGTGCTGGAGATTTTGTACGGGGGATTTTAGGCCGGGGGAGTAAGTCCGACTACCAAATACTATTCATTATCCATGTGTTTTCGCTGCAAAACTATTCGTAACGTAAGTCTTTTTACTAATTGAATTTTCAGGTAAAATTAGTTTTTATTTTGTTAGAGATAGGGCTACTTTGAAAGCGACATTGTAAGGAGTCCAACGGACTCACCAAAGAAGGCGCAAGGTGTATAAGATTATTAAAAACTTACGATAGCAGGCTCACAAGCTTTCAACTATCTCTTAAAAGGGACGACGCTAGGCGTAGCTAAATAACATTGTCTTCACATGCTTTTAAGCTGATTCTGACCAATAAAGTATCGGTAAGTGCCCTTAGAAGGATGGGAGTAGTATTTCTTCCGAATTAGAAGGCAGCTGCCAAAAAAGTGTAGAACAAATCATTCCAGTCTGCCAAGAGGTTGGGATGTTCTTCAATATTGTTTCTGGTTTGCAGGTATTAACGGTTCCGCGTGGTCTTAGTTTTACTTTTACTGGTAACCATGGTAATGCACCATTGAGCTCTCTTTAGCAGTGTTGCCAGGTTGACGATTTGGTCGTAATTTTGAAGATTTTTTACGGCCATGACGATTTGACGATTTATTTGCCCCAATGACGATTTTTCTTTATGTGCAAATTTGGTTGGCTCTCAACTTTGAAGATAGGTACACAGACAACTAAAAATTGCAGAGTAAACACTTGTTTACCATTTCTGCTAATACACAACTGTCGTACCCAAATTATATCATGTGGTAGTTTTCATAGTTTTTTAGTTATTTAGGGAAGGAGATTATCAATAAGTTATTTAAGAAAACTTGTAATTATGAACAGTTTTTAAAGCACATGGTAAAGTTGCAGTTTGCAAATATTTGTTGTTCTCAACTGTTGAGGGAATTCGGTTCACACGGGACGTATTAAAAGGAAATGGTTGTTCTTGTTTTGTGTTCTATTCAAACACCGATATACTTTAAAGTTTCAAAAATGAAATGTAGCATTTAAAATTGTACCTGATTAAAGCTTAGTATACAGTTCTCAAGAAAATCAAAAATTCATATAAAATCACACTCAAGAAATGAAAAAGAAATTTTCTTCTGTAAACATTTCTTAAATCAGTCTGAAGATATCAAGGAAAAAACGCTCGTATATTTAGTTCTTCAAGAAAATTTACACCAACTGCAAAGTTCTTTTCCAAGCAACAAAAATAATGAAAAAGATTCTTGTGATGTTTCTAGAAAGCTGTAAAACATAATATTTACTAAAGAAAAACTTTGTGCAAAAACAAATGTTATACGACTTATTCAAAGATTCACTAATCAATTTTAAATTTATCAGACTGTTAAAATTTAAAATGTTTAATTTTCCGAAAAAAATTGTGTAATTTAAAATTTTGTCAGGTTGATAAATTTAAAATTTATTGATGCAGCCGGGCAATAATGATTTAAAAATTGAAAATAAAATGCGGTTTTATTGCAATTAAAAATATTTTTTTTAAAGTAATGTGAATTTTAAAAATTCGTAAAAACGTTTAACTTTTTATTTTTTACGTATATCAATCAGAAAAAAACCAAAAGAGCTTCCTGCTTCTGTTGATTTTTAAAATTTTTTTGTTTTGATAACCAAACTGACGATTTCTCACTGCAGTGACCTGGCAACACTGCTCTGCAGTGCCATGCAGTGGCAAGCTAGCCTAGACTAATAAATAATTCTAGCAGACCAACCTTTTTACAAGCAATTCATGTTCACATTTGGCACAATTGTTATTATAAAATATCTTTTTGCCGTGACTAAATATCACAGCTTAATCCTGTGACCATCCGTCCTGTATTATACGGGACAGTCCTCTTTTTTGACCCATTGTCCTGGTAATTTATTTATTTTATACGGGTACCGAAATGTTCTGTATATAAAAAAATTAAGTTAATGATGAAGAAAATCGATGGATAAATACGAAATAACGCGTGGTCAAAGGAAAATGCGCTAAGATTTTTGTATGAAATATGAGCAGAAAAGCGTGTTACTCAGGTGTACGTGACGTATGAGTAACTTTCTTTCCTGCTCATTTTTCATACAAAAAATCTTTGCGTATTTTCATTTGACCACTCATTATTTCTTATTTATCCATCGATATTCTTCATTAGTAATTTGATTTATTTTTTTTGTAACAGAACAAGCTTTAGTAAAAATGCAAAAATTTGGCACAGAACTTGTAACTTTTTAAATTTTTCTTCTGTTAAAGTTTAATTTTTTTAAATTTTTTCATTAAAAAATAAAAAAAACCGGAATGATAAATTAATTTGTCAGAAACTTTAATCCCTATCGGAAAGTGATGTATATACGGTTTATGGAGAATTTCATTAGCTTTCATTTGCCGTATTTTATATTAAGTTTTTTAAATTGGTTCGTGAGATATACGTGATTAAAAGAAACCAATTTCTGCTTTAAGCTGAATAGCGGTAAATTGAAAATATCTCGAAAACGTATCCATAGAAAAAAAATTAACTCGATTTTCTGAATCACCGAGCAATTCTACATGGGAATTGGATAGTGGCATCCATTGAACATTTTTGCTGTAAACCAGTGTTATTAAGGAAGATAAGGAGCTGCATTGACCGAATGCAGTGTTTTCAAAAACACTTTTTTTCAGTATTAACTAAACTTGAACAACTTGACTACTTTTCGAACGTGAGGGCTCAATCATTGAATTTGATAAATTATTAACGGAGATATCGCGTGGTAATATAAAAAGATACTTTTTAAAAAGTATATATCACTGTTGTTGCAAATATTCGCATTCGCATTCGCGACCGCGCAGCTTCCCCATTAATTTTAACATTCGCATTCGCTTTCGCATTCGCTTTCGCATTCGCTTTCGCATTCGCAATAATCAATGCGGAGCTTTTGCGAATGGGAATGTTGTGCAAGTGCACCGATAAAACTATATCTGGCAAACAAAATGACAAATTGTAGCCAATATTTTTTGCGTGTGGTCGTGGGTATATTTGTGTAACAAAACTGGTCAAATGTCATATTTATCGACTTTGATAAAAATGTTTTTGAACATATTATTTCTTAAGCTATATAACCAAGCTATCAATGGGCAGCCACGCAAGTTCCTACGTCTACTTGACCTTTTCCGTACGTCAAAGAAAACATAGTCCTTTAAACCCTCTAGTAAGCAAATTTTTGTATGGGTTGAAAAATTCAGGAATGGGTGATTTTAGCACGAGAAATCCAAAAATGATGTCCTACAGGGGAGAAAAACCAGGACCGTCTGGAGACGGGCTCGCCGATATACTTTGACATATTTTCAGCTTTCTCTTACTCAATGTTGACCTACGAACCGGCAATCCCGTCTGCAGACGGTCAAAAAGGCAAACTGGGTTTTTAAATGTCTGCAAGCCGGTCTGTAGACGGTCTGTGTTCGAAAGCAATTTTCTCCATTTCGAATGGTGACATAATTATAAAACTTATATCAAAATACTGTGCTTTTAACTACGAAACCCACTGAATTTTTTTGTATCAAAAAATATTTCAAAAGAAAAAATTTCTTTAATTACGAAATTACTTAATAGCAAAAAATAATTAATTTTAACCGAGTCTTTCACAGTCTGTGATTCAACTGTCGATTAAAGTAAAACGGATTGACAAAGCGGATTAAAATTTACATCGTCGTAAAGGTACGCTTTTTTTCTAAAGATGGTGCTTTTGGAATATAGAAAAAAATTATTATAGGTGCACTAAATAGGTGTTTAGTTAACGACCGTCTGGAGGCGGTTCAGCCTACTAGAGGGTTAATAATATATATTTTTTTTTGTTTTCTGTGCTTTAAATATCTGCATTGGTTTCTTTCCCTATTATAACGTCTGGCTATAAAGAGAATCGCTGCTCAAATAATTAAAAAGCTATAGGTGTGACCTTTAATTAGGTAAAAATGTCGTAACTATCTGAGACCCTCATCATCCGTGATTCCGATAATTCAAAGACTTATAAAAAAAACGGGGTGCTTCTTGGAAAAAATAACAATATTCTGACCGATTCGGCTGGCAGCTACGACTTTGAAAACAGAATTTTGTTCAAAACTTTCATTCCTGGAAAATAATAATTTATTTCCCTTATGCACCTATTTAGCTCGCTATAAGCACAAATTTTTTAAACCAGTCGCAGAAGAAAGTACTGAAAATGAATTACAAAAACTAAAATCGCAAAACTCTGATACCGATACAGGTTCCCCAAATTCTGAAAAAGCCTAATGAATGAGAATGAAGAATTCTTTTTAGAAACCTTTAGAAAACCTAACACATCTAGTTTGGTTTGTAAGCGCTGTTTAAATAGCGATCTCGCCTTTATGCTAGATTCTTCAAGTGAAGACTAAGGAGGATACATCCGACATTATAATCCCCGTTGCAATTTTCATTACTTTTTATTAAATATAATGTTCTAATTTTTAAAACCAAGTAGTAAATAATATAAACGTTATTAAAAATTACTTACTTTTCCATTTTTCTATTTACCTAAATAACTTAATTTACTTACCTAATTGTTTCTTAAAAATACTTGACATCCACATTCGCTTCCGCTTCCGCGGATGTTAGCTGTTAGACATCCGCATCCGCATTCGCTTCCGCGGATATCTAAAATTCCACATTCGAAATATCCCTATATATTCATATGTAGATCAGGGGTTACCAAACTTTATTCACCGGGTGCCGCGGTGCTAAAACAATTTCGCGGCACCCCTACTCTTCAAATTTCTACCAAAACAAGAAAACACAATGCAAACTTTATGCTTCTTTAGCTTTAATATGAGAACTGAAATTGTTTTGATGATTTCATTATTTCCTTTACGTTTATTGGGAGCTTTGCTGATTTTACCCTGAAATCATTTGACGCTGACTTCACAAAAAGGAGAAGGTTATCAATTCGTTGGAATATTATTTTTTTAATATTTATTTTTTTATGTATGTTAGCGCCTAATTTGGAGAACGTTAACCGATTACTATAATTATTTTTTTAGAGGAAAGGTGTTACCTCACAGGCGGTCCCATTCTAATTTGGTTTAAATTCGATCATTGGATCGTGAAGAGATAACCGTTAATCTTAAATTTGTATATGAGAATTGAAGTCGGTTTTGTTTTTTGCTTAAAAATTATTTGTTTATGTAAGCATTTGTTGAAAATGCAGCCTCATATAGAAATGTAAAAGTAAAAGTCACTAGTATTTTTAATGCAATCTTTCCAACAGCAGTGTTTTCTGCATACACTTGCATTCAGAACTCTCTTGGATCCCTTCGTAGAATTTAATGTTCAAAGTGCTGTCGTCACTGAAGTCCAGAAGGTTTTCAAAAGCTTAATTTGTCATCCCAGTAGGTTTACTTTTCGGGTCACATGAAAACGGGTTTGTTATCCAGCTGTAGACATAATCACAGTCAATGTTGGGAAAATATTCGACAATAGCTTTTTCTAAAGTTTTTTCTAAATTAACGCTGGTAATACGCGTTAACGCTAAGAAAATAATTTTTACAGCCAATTTCTGGAAAACAATTTAAGTGAAAAATGATTTTAAATTTTTGAATATTATGACAGGAAATAAAAAATCATTTTCCATTTAAATTGCTGGTGAAACCGGCTATTATCAATTTTCTTAGCGTTGACTTCGAAATTACATTTGTACAGTTTTCTGATTTACTTTGTTTATTTATGGGTTTTCATGCAAATTGCTAGAAATACTAAAATATGCCTGANTGAAATCATTTGACGCTGACTTCACAAAAAGGAGAAGGTTATCAATTCGTTGGAATATTATTTTTTTAATATTTATTTTTTTATGTATGTTAGCGCCTAATTTGGAGAACGTTAACCGATTACTATAATTATTTTTTTAGAGGAAAGGTGTTACCTCACAGGCGGTCCCATTCTAATTTGGTTTAAATTCGATCATTGGATCGTGAAGAGATAACCGTTAATCTTAAATTTGTATATGAGAATTGAAGTCGGTTTTGTTTTTTGCTTAAAAATTATTTGTTTATGTAAGCATTTGTTGAAAATGCAGCCTCATATAGAAATGTAAAAGTAAAAGTCACTAGTATTTTTAATGCAATCTTTCCAACAGCAGTGTTTTCTGCATACACTTGCATTCAGAACTCTCTTGGATCCCTTCGTAGAATTTAATGTTCAAAGTGCTGTCGTCACTGAAGTCCAGAAGGTTTTCAAAAGCTTAATTTGTCATCCCAGTAGGTTTACTTTTCGGGTCACATGAAAACGGGTTTGTTATCCAGCTGTAGACATAATCACAGTCAATGTTGGGAAAATATTCGACAATAGCTTTTTCTAAAGTTTTTTCTAAATTAACGCTGGTAATACGCGTTAACGCTAAGAAAATAATTTTTACAGCCAATTTCTGGAAAACAATTTAAGTGAAAAATGATTTTAAATTTTTGAATATTATGACAGGAAATAAAAAATCATTTTCCATTTAAATTGCTGGTGAAACCGGCTATTATCAATTTTCTTAGCGTTGACTTCGAAATTACATTTGTACAGTTTTCTGATTTACTTTGTTTATTTATGGGTTTTCATGCAAATTGCTAGAAATACTAAAATATGCCTGACACCAATAAAAAAAATCTCGACGTGCTGGAAAAAACCAAAGATGTATTTTAATTTCTCAGGCCTCTGTTATCTTCGCAGCGTCATCCAATACGAGTCTTAAATCTAGTGACGGTATCTTCCAAGCCGCCAGGGAATACCAACGGATCATACAGTGACTTCTCGTGGCGTTTTCTGCCTCTTGCTTCATCCTAGACATCGCTCCTTTCGTTTTTCCAACCACTACAAGTATCCGCACACTTGCTCAATTTCAAACTGGGAACAAGGGTATTATAACTTTGTTCACATAACGGTTGTTTGTAACAGGCAAAACGAATCGAGATAGATATAGACAAATGTATACATAAATGGTCAGGATGAAAAGAGAAATCGATTAAGCGGTGACTGTCTGTCCGTCCGTCCGTCCGTCTGTGCACACGATAACTCGAGTAAAAATTAAGATATCTTAACGAAACTTGGTACGTATACTTCTTTCGGGCGTAGGACGGATGGTGTTGAAAATGGGCAAAATCGGACAATAACTACGCCTACCTCCCATATAACGGTAATTTTCAGAAATACGAAAACTGCGATATTTTAGTAATTACTAAAGATTATTCAATCAAAATTGATATTTACAATAATTTTAAGACGAAAAATAAGAATATTATAAATTTTGGAAAAATGGGCGTAGCCACGCCCACTTATGGTCACATGTGTAAATCTTGGCAACCGCTGCACCGATTTCTTCCAAACTTGGCGCAGTAATTGGCTTNATAACGGTAATTTTCAGAAATACGAAAACTGCGATATTTTAGTAATTACTAAAGATTATTCAATCAAAATTGATATTTACAATAATTTTAAGACGAAAAATAAGAATATTATAAATTTTGGAAAAATGGGCGTAGCCACGCCCACTTATGGTCACATGTGTAAATCTTGGCAACCGCTGCACCGATTTCTTCCAAACTTGGCGCAGTAATTGGCTTTGATACAGCATACCAAATGGCCGAAAATTTTCAAAATCGGACAATAACCACGCCCGCAGTCCATATAAGGGTAATTTAGAGAAATACGAAATCTTCGATAAATCAGTAAATATTAAAGCTAATTTATTCAAAATTGACGTTTACAACAATTCTTAACCAAGAAATACGTTTATGATAAAATTTTGGAAAATGGGCGTGGCACCGCCCACATATGATCACATATACATATGTATCTCGGTAACCGTTCTACCAATTTGTACCAAACTCTGGATGGTTATTGTGCTTACCACATAAAAGCAAAACGTTCAAAATAGGACTAAAATTACGGCTTTTCATATAACGGTAAGTTTTAGAAATGCTTGAAACTTCAATATTTCGAAGTTTAAGGACGCTAATTTACTCAAAATTGCTACAACCCGGCTTACCATGTAGCGGTAGCTTTCGGAAAGGTGAAAAACATATATTTAATATTTGCGCCGGGTATTTAATGTTCGGCTACGCCCGAACTTAGACTTTCTTACTTGTTTTGTACAAATTTGTCGATAGCTTTAAAAATTTCGTCACTAGTGGTGTAAGTCTTAAGTACTTCACTCATCAAAAGTTCTTCTTCGATTTGCATTCCGAATGGGTACCTCACTAACACGAGAATAACATTAAGTCCTACTACGTGGGTACTTTCGGCAAGTTGCAAACAAAAGAATTCACAAGTTTTCAAACATTTTATAAGTTTGTTCTCGAGTGCCTCTAAAATCGTGTTAATTCAGTGTGATTGTGAAATTCCAAAGAACAAGTAACATATACACGTGCGCGAAGCTGCTGCGCTTGTCACAAGAANGTGGCGTTTTCTGCCTCTTGCTTCATCCTAGACATCGCTCCTTTCGTTTTTCCAACCACTACAAGTATCCGCACACTTGCTCAATTTCAAACTGGNCAGCCAGCAAAAAATCCGAAAATGAATCCGAAAACGGGAAGAAAAGTGGAGGAAACGCGGATTAGCTCTACGAAAGTATCGAAAATCGTTGTGAAAAAGGTACGTTTTCAGCAATTTTTCTGAAAATTTTCTGATCCAATTTCGTTGACAAAACGTATTGGGAAACTATGCTTAAGAGCGAAATGAGCTGCTGAAGGTAATTTTAATAAAAATCAAAATTTTTTGATTTTGTTGCCGCCATGTTGAAGTTTGATGAAATCGCTCTACCCACTAGCGGCACCCCAGGCATACGCTTGCGGCACCCCAGGGTGCCGCGGCACCCACTTTGGGAAAGCCTGATGTAGACAGTTAAAGATTTAAAATTTTATAATCAGGCAGGTTCTGCAATTCACTTCCGAATGAATAATCAATCACTAAAATTCGCTTCAAATTCCAATTGGCAGGGGTTGAAATTCAATCGGAAGTGAATTGCAGAACCTGCCTGAATATCCTGCTACATGCCGATAAAAGTTGTGAAAAGTTTGTAAAAAGGAGTGCTTGGTATTAGAGACGAGCGCAAAACTAAATAGCCAATACCAATCCCGCCCATCCCGAAATAAAATCTTTAGATCTCGACCCCGCTCATATGGATGTTTTCGGGACTCGCAATTCCGATATCTATCCCGTGCAGGAAATGGGACTAGTTTGTAGCTAACTATAAACTAACTAGCAGTCGAGTAGTGGTAACTATTTGTTAACTATCTCCTATGGCAGTAACTAACCACTTTTGAGGGGCAATGGCCGCAAAATAGTGAGAATTGGTTTCCTCTGCATTAGATGTCAACTAACTTGTAGCAAACTACTTTTAGACATAAACTATCATCAAAAAAAGATTTTTTTAATTTTTTGTACTTTTATTTATTTACTTATTTTATTTACTATTACATATTTGTTTACATGTGCTTTTGTAGGTGGTCTCATATTTGAATTCGATCAGACATAACATCAAAATGATAAAATAAAATTTCGACCTTTATTTCATTTGTCCTGAATACGAAAAAGAATCTGCGAAGTGCAGAAAAAAGTTTATTGAAAGTACTTTTTTAATGAGGATATTTAAATAGAAACTTGTAAAGAAAACAAACTCCCAATAACGTCGGCATTGGTCCTGCACGACTTCACAAATAACTTAAACTTAGTTTTGTCAAAGCCAATTAAAAGTTAGTTATTTATGGAAATCCCACAAAGAAGCTAACTAAAAGTTGGTTAGTTTAATTAATTGATAAATTTTTTCTGTATGGTCCAAATTTAAAACTTTGTACAAAAATTAGGGAAATTCAAATAAAAGTTTCATAAAAGTTTCTAACTTTTTCAGAATTTTTAGAAAAAATATTGGTACACAATTGTGTAGCCATTTAAATTTTAGTTTAATAAAATTTAAGTTTAAAGTATTTAACTAGGACTTACCGTTGATTTTTGTATTTTTCTTTTGCCGATGGTATTGTGCATTTTTCTCTACATAAAAAATTTGTCGAATATACTTTGTACGGAAGAAAATGCGTTACATCATCTGCAAAAAAAAACAAAAATTATTCCAAACTTGCAATTCATTACACTAAAACTTGATGGGCTGCATATCAAAATTTTTCTAAAATTTCTGATTAAGAAATTTGAATTTTTAATGAAACTTTGGTGAGATTTCCTACTTATTGTACCTATATAGTTTGAAATACATATATGGTTTTTGTTAGATAGTGCGCTTTACCTTAAGGAAATAAGAAATATTAAGAAAGTTAAAGTAATATTTAACTCCTAAAAACGCGTTTATTTCAAGGCGAATTCATATAAGGGGGTGTTACCAAAGCAGCTGATTTCAAGGCGAATGGTACTGATTTCAAAATAATGTTATTTGTTGTACATTTGTTCATGTTCTGATTGTCATTGTGCTGCTAATTTTTTAGTGTAGTTTTTGTTTATTTTTATCACGTACCACTCGTAAAGTTGTAAAGAGCTTCCCGCTACCGCCCACCCCGGCTTTTTGAAATCAGTACCGTGGGACTTGCGGCTCCCGATATCCCGCGCCCACTCTAGTTGGTATATTTGATATTGTGCTCTGCTTACATATAAACTTAGACCGATGTTTCGGTTGCATTAAGTTTTTCAAATCGCTATATTTACAACAATATTTAACTAATTAATTTTCGCAACATATTTTTAACAGGGACGTGAACCGGATGAAAAATTTGGTCGGTTCGGTTCAGCGGTTCGAACCGTTTTTGCACTTTTGGATTGGTTCGTCAAAGCGGTTTTTTTGGTCTTTGAACCGGGGTTTCGGTTCGGTTCAACGGTTCGAAAAACAAAAAAATAACGCGCAAGTTTAAGTGTCAAGTGTCAAGTGCAACAACGCGCAAGGTTAAGGGTCAAGTGTCTGTCAAATGAGATGGGTTGCCTTTACATTTGATATTGTCACCCACCATGTGACATGTTTACCAAAAAGAAAAAAGTGGGTACATTTATCTATTGAAAATTGGTTGAAACGAACCTTTCAATCTTCATAGAAAGTGGTTCGGTTTTCAGTTCAGATCAAACATTTGTGGAAAATTTCGGTTCGGTTAATGCTTCAGTTAATTAATAGAATAGAGCGGTTTTCCGGTTCAAAACCGGTTCGGTTCAAAACCGGTTCACGTCCCTGATTTTTAATTTTATTATCTTAATTGTGCCAAGTTTGTTTCGCAGCATCAAATGCGGGAAAAGTCTAAAAACAAACAGCTGTTTAGTTATCAGCGGTTAATCGTAAGACCATTTTTAACCAACTTGTGATTTGTGAGAAAATGGCCGTAAAAATTCATTTAAAAATCTGCTCAACAACTGACTTTGCAGTATTCTTGATCCTTATGCCAAATACACAATTTGACACTTTAATGGAGAAAAAACTTCAAGACTGAGCTCGACGCAAAGATGTAATGCCGAATTCGACCAAGAACTAAATTATTTTGTTTGAAATACTTCTAAAATCTAAACTTTCGACCAAATGTTTCGAAAACAAAGCATTTAACTTTGCAGCGAAAATTACTAATATGTATGGCCAGTATTCTTTGGGCTTTCTACTGTTGTTATTGCAAATTTAGTTTCTGTTATCTGGTATTGCATTGTTTTCGTTGTTGCTGTTGTTGAGTTTCATATGCGTGGGAGTACAAGGTAGGTACCACATGGAGTAGCATGCAGCAAGCATCTGGCTCAGTCCAGTGACGTGTTTGTTAAAGTCCGCTTTAGCGATTCGATCGTCTTGTCGCTTTCAAATTCACTTACGTGTCCATTGCTACCCATGCATTCCGTACCGCGCCACTCGCCACCCTCCAGACGTAAGCTGCCTAGAAAACTATCTGCCATTTATTCATTCATCCGCAGTGCAAGATGCTCGGTTTCCCGTTTCCAACTGAATCGCCGCAATGCATCGCTTGGATTGTTGATCGAATCGCTTGCGCGTTAGCTTGTTTGCCGATAGCCTTTGCTATACTATATATTTTTTCATCTTACTTTTCTTATATTGCCGCTGTCGTAAGTATTGCTGCTGCTGTTGTTGTTGTTTTTCTTTCTGTTGATGTTGTTATCGTTGTTGTTGTATTGCGCAACTCACAATTTGTGCTCAACATTTGACCACGTTGGCAGCAGGCGACGGGTAGATTGGCAAAAATGTTGCCAGAGACATCCAACGCCAAGTCGACGATGCAATTTGCTCCAATTACGGTGGATCTGGTTTTTGCGGTGATGGACCCACACCAACATTCGTCGCATCGCATCGCATTGCCGTCCCAATCAACTCACCAACAATGAGAAGAATAAAAAAAAAAATTGCATGTTGCCACACCGCGTGCAGTCGCCGTCGCAGCGACTTTTGGAATCGCATTCACTCTCATCGCAGCCAAACCACACGCAGAGCTACTACGCACACACCAAGTGGTGGGGCAGCACCATTGAAATGCATGATTGTGTGTGTGTGTGTGTGTGTGATTGCACGGGCACACCTACATACATATGCTGCTGCTGTGTTAAATAAATATCCAGTCCAGCCTAGTTGCGTGAATCTCTCAGATGACATAACTGAAAATGCAAGTCAAATCGTCAACGATAAATGTCGGACAGGGGCAACAGCAGCACTGGCAACACAACAAACCGTTAGACGGGCCAGACAGCCTGACAAGGCCTTGAATCGCCCCAAATCGGTAGTTGTTACTTTTTAGATTCTATGAATTTATGTTTACTTTTATTTCCTTTTCAATTTTCCTGCATTTTTTGTGCACATGCGTGCAGAATTTGTCGTTTGCAATTCAATTTCTGTGGCGCATAAGTTAGTGAGTCAGTTAGTTGCGCATGCGCGTGGCGCAGCGTCGGCAAGTTTTTCTTGCAGCTCCTCAGTGCTGTTATTTATTTTTTTTTTTAATTTCCCTCCCTTCTGGTGCTGTTGCTGCTGCTGCTGCTTCACGTCCACGTATCGCATGCAATGCCAATTAATTAAATTGACAACGACCAGTGTGGACAGCAGATAGAGGACAGCAGTTAGTTTATAGTCGAGTGCGCAAATACTTATATTCATATATGTACGTGTGTATGTACATACAATGTCCAGCTTATTCCGTTCAGTCTAGTTTGGGCAGCTGGGAGCGCCGGTGATTGTTGTTCCCCCTCGAAGCAAAATAGGCATCCGTTCATTGCACCTTAAGCAAACAAACTTCTCCATTTCAGATTAATCTATTTGACTTGAGTTTTCGAGGAAATGAGAGTGAAACTGATAAAATAAAGAAATTAATGGAACAACACACACAAACACATGCATACAAGCTCTCACCCTAGGGATGTTACTTTTTTCGTTTTTTGCGATCCCGGGATTTTCGGGACATCGTTCATACAATCCTGGGATCCCGGGAGTAGTCCCGGGATTTATATATTCCTTATTTTCCAACAAGTTAACATGAAAAAATTGCATCAATATAGTTTGAGAAGCTGTCCTAGCATATAATAAATAATAAATAAATGGGTTTGAAACCTACTTTATTATTTAAGTTGAAAAATAATTCATTAGTAACAAAACAATAGACAGTAATTAAATTTAAATGCATTTAATAATACAAACAACAAACCAAACTTGGCAAGGGATGACGGAAATTCGTTCCAAAATAAAGCATTTAATAATACTTCATAATATCTGCTAAAGTAACTTAAGGCATGTCAAAAAAAGCTCAATGCAAGCAAACTTAAGTCAACATAGGTATTGTGTGGCTGAAAAAGTTCATAATACTAGTGGCAGAAATAAAAGAAATGCTTTATTTTAAGCAGTTTAGTCTATATTTCTTTGGTTTATTTAATATTTAATTTTTTTTTTTATAAAAGTCTACCTCATTTTACATATAATTAACTGCATTAAAATGCGCACTTCAAAATTTGTAAAAAAATTATAAAAATGCAAAAAAAATGCCAAAGTTTCAAACTTTTTACTCAGCATTTAAAAAAAAAAATGAGGTACACAGTTTTATAGCCTATTAAATTACAGTAGGATAAAATGCAAGTTTCGTGCAGTTACAAAATACCGTTGATTTTTGGGAATTTTTTAGACGATGCTGGGCATTTTCTTCCATATAAACAAACTAGCTGACCCGGCGAACTTCGTCCCACCCAAAATTAATTTTTTTATTGAAATATTTGGTCCAACGTTTTCACCACAATTCAAGTTTATGTTTGGTTTTGTGGTCGTCAGAAAACATATTCTCTATTGCAGTCTTAAATAACCTAACGAAGTCTTTATGTCCGTGAAGAAGTTCTTGCGGCAACAATGATCCGGTACGATGATTAATCGTCCTTGAATATGTATCCTTGTATCCCGTATCCTGTGTCCTTGAATCTGGAGGCAATTTCAAGATGGATAGTATCATTGTTCTACAGAAATCCAATATACATAGACTTACTTCAGATGATATATCACAAATGTCTTACAATTTTCTTTGTAGGCATTCATCAAGAATTGTCTTTATTCTGTTTAGTCACAGTAAATCAAGGACCGCAATTGTTATGGTAGTAGATTTAACGGTTGTAACTTGACTACTTTGATACCTGGTATCTCCGAATGATTTCACTTGACAATTTTTAGCAATACTCGACTCCAGCGCAACCTTGCGGATCTTTTTTGCAATACTATTGCTATTTATTCATTAATTAAATGGATAAATTGGAGATATTTATTAAAATCAGTAGGCATTAGAGTTCTACTATGAATATCTTATAAATGGTTAGAGTAATCGATTAACTACATGAGACCTGTTTTGTAGAGCATTTAAGTCCCTATATAAATTATTGAAACTCATTTGACAATAATTATTTTTTAGTAAGTTACAAAATTCAAAACAAAAAAGTTATTTTCCTTAAAATACTTCAATCTTTGACCTTGAATATCTTTTAAATGGTTAGATTAATGAAAAAGTATATGAGACCATTTTTGTAGAGCGTTCAATTTCCTATAAATATTAACGATGCAACTGGTTTAACAATCTATTGGTGATAAGATATGACCATTTTTATATGAGACTAAATTGAAAATGGAAAACTATGATGAGCATAATCTTCCCGTTAATATTAAGAGCTCAGATTTGGTAGGTACTTTTTAGAGGTACCTGGGAACTAGTTTTCGTGTGTCGGATCCAAAATAAAAAAATACTTAATTCAGTGCAATGTAGAATAAAAATGGGTACCAAATGAAAGAGAAAACTCTTTAGGATTTAACAAAAATTAAAATTTGTTGGGTTCACAAGGACGAATAGGTATTGAAAATGCCATTTTAATCAATTTTATTTTTTTAAGCTAATAAAGTTAGAAGGACAATATTCGAGGACGTTGTCGAGTTTATATAAGTCCTTAATATATAATCTTTTCGAAATAAATTATTTCAAAATTTCAAGGATATTCAAGGATGAAGTTTTTAAGGACATTTTCAATATCTTATGCACTAAAAAATTTAATCTTAATTAATTTAATTTGATATCCATACTGTTTCTTAAGTACATTGCACTAAATTTCTGAATTACTCATATTATTCAATTTGCAAAGTCCAAAAAATCCTGACGTCAGAGAGAAAAACTAAAAACGCAATTTTACTGCACATTTTTGGCCCATGTCTTCGCGAATATATTGATTTTTTGTGTGTAAAATTGCCTATCGCACGGTGTTATGTGTTTGTATAATTAGCTAGATATTTATAGAAAAACTAGCAGACTCGGCGAACTTCGTCCCGCCCAAAATAAATTTTTTGTGTTAAATCATTTTGGTCCAACATTTTCACCAAGAGTTCACGTTCATGATTTTTAGTGACGCATTTGTCTTCTAATATTACGGTTTGGTGGTTGTCAGAAGGCGTATTTGCCGTCTTTAATAACTTAGCAAAACTGTACATGCATACAAAGATACGTAATAGTTTCAGTGCGCGACGTCCCCTTTTCAAATAGCCCCAATTTTCTCTAAGAGCATTTTCGAGTAATCTACCATGGGAGGTGCCACGTCCCTTTTTCTAATAGCCCCAACTTTTCTTCATGACCAGTCGCGTTTTATATATCTTGTACATACCAAGTTCCAGTGCTCTTCCATGAACACACAATTTCCGATAACCACAATTTATCTCCATGAATATGCAATTGTTTTCATATGCATATCTCCATACCATATTCGAGTAGTCTACCATGAACACATCCAGAGATATGCAATATGAAAAATTCGGTTTGTATGGGAGGTGCCACGCCCCTCCACCTAGCGGTATGAAATATACTTTAGGTACATCCGATTCCCATACCTACCATATATAACACAAAAAATTTCATAAAGATCGGTCGAGCCGTTTAGGAGGAGTTCGATTTTTATATATTATTTGGATAAGCACGAAGCGAGAAGTACAGAAAAAATTTCGATGAAAAACAAAATATTTTTTCTCGGGTTCACAACTGTCCAATCTTTTAAGTTGGAAGCAACAATATACCCTCACAAAATTTCATTGAAATCGCTTAAGCGGTTTCGGAGATTAGCGTAAACGAACACAGTGACACGGGATTTTTATATATTAAGATACCCCACTATAAGCACCTACCATAGATACGTCTACGTACCAAATTTCAATTTCATGTGACTTATGGTTTTGAAGTTAAACCTGGTAAAATTTTCCATGCCTATGGGATGTGCCACGCCCTCTATTACAAACCCTTTAATATATAAGCACCTACCATTGATATGTCTGCATACCAAATTTCAAGTTCGTGGGACTTATAGTTCCGGAGTTATAGCTGATAAAACATTCCAGGTTCATGGGAGGTGCCGCGCTCCTTTTACGATCTCACTTATATGTATATACCCTACTATAAGCACCTACTATGGACACGTCTGCGTATGAAATTTCAATTTCAAGTGACATATGATTCCGAAGTTATAACTGATACAATTTTCCACGCCTCCTTTTGCAAACTCATGTATATATGCCTTACTTAAAGCGCCTACCGTGGATATGCCTGCATACCAAATTTCAAGTTCTTGGGACTTATGGTTCCCAAGTTATAGTTGATAAAAGGGTCCATGCCTATGGGATGTGCCGCGCCCCTTTTTAAAAACTCATGCATATATAGCCTACTGTAAGGACCTACCGCAGATATGTCTGCATACCTAATTTCAATTTCAAGCGACTGGTGGCTGTGAAATTATTGCTGATCAAAATTTCCACGCCTATGAGAAGTGCCACGCCCCCTTTTACAAACCCATTTATATATACCTTACTGTAAGCACCTACCATAGTTATGTCTGCATATCAAATTTCAAGTTCATGTGACTTATGGTTTGGTTTTGAAGTTATGGTTGATAAAAAATTGCTCGCCTATTGAATGTGCCACACCCTCTTTTCCGAACTTATATATATATACCCTATTATAAGCACCTACCATATATATGACTGCATACCAAATTTCAAGTTCATGTGGCTTAAAGTTCCGGAGTTATAGCTGATAAAATATTCCTATGGGATGCGCCACGCCCACTTTTACAAACTCATCTATATATACCCTACTATAAGCACCTACCATATGTACGACTGAATAACACATTTCAACTTCATATGACTTATAGTTTCAGATTTATAGCTGATAAAATGTTCCACGCCTATTGGATGTGCCACGCCAACTTTTACAAACTCATTTATATATATGTATGTACTTTACTCTAAACACCTCCGATTTACATATATGTCTGCATACCAAATTTCAAGATCATGTGACTTTGGTTCCGAAGTTATAACTGATAAAGATTTCACGCGTATGAGAGGTGCCATGCCCCCTTGTCGAATCCCAATGTTTTTCTTCCTATTATAGGCTCAGGTGTCATTGCAGTACTCTGTCAAAATTTCGTTCGATTCTGCCCGTCCGTTTAGGCTGCAAGGTGGCACATACATACATACACACTTCCACAAATATATAGTAGATATATCCTTCTCTTAGAGTAAAATAAATTTTGGGAACGTTTCGGCCACAGGGCCGCCTATCGTGTAAGTTTCAAGTCCAAATATTTCTTTTCTATTGGCTAAATTGTTTTCTAAATATGAGCCAAATCAGCAAGTAAATGTAATTTTTAGGAATATTCTGACCCCAGCACCACCTTGCGAGCAAATTTTTTGTAGAAATATTTCTTTTCAAGGTACTGATATATGTTCCAAATATGAACCAAATCGGTCCAGCCGTTTAGTGGTTTAGTGACATTCAATGTACAGAAAACTGTATGAAATTGTGAAATCGTGACGTTTCAGCATTCTTCATTTTTCGGCAACAACAACAAAAAGTTTCATTTTTTTTTATCGAAAAACCTTCCACACAGAAGGTCCAAAATAGTACTTTTTACAGAATTGAAGTCGGTTCAGCCGTTTGGTTAGGCATCGCGGTCATACGAAAAACATTTCATTTTTATATATATAGATATTAAATATTAAACAAGTAATGTTTAGCAAAAAAAAAACCGACTTCAACTCTCATATAAAAAAAAATATATATATATATATCTCATGATCCACTGATCGGATCTTANTTTCTCCTACCTTTCTCTTCCATCCTTTGAATAAGTTTATTAGCAAATAAATGAAAAGGGTGAGAAAATACCTTTCCAATGACACCTCTTAAGTCTAAATCGGAAGAGTTTAGGTTCAGTTATTCAAGTTTTTCTTATACCAATCTTTGAAAAATGTTAAAAACAGCATCATCATTACGATTCCGTTAAAATTTTTTTAAATTTTTTTTTAATATTTTTATGCAAATATTTTAAGCTTAAACCGTTTTGTCATTTGAGGGAATTTTTTCAAAAAAAATCTTTAAGAAACTATTTTTATTCATAAAAAAAACCATTTTTGGAGGTATTTTCAAATCGGTCCCGCTCACTTAAATCTTAATATTTTTCCGAAATATTTTGGTGGACGTCTTAAAATATAGTAGATTTTATAATTCCAATGGAAAAATAGTACCGACTATTTTTTGTATGGGGAGTGATGCAGTCTAATGTACGTAATATGTTTAGTCTTCAAGTCTTTATAAGCTGAAACCTTGCGCACATATTTATATATGTTTAAAACTACTAATTGGTAAGTAACTACTTTGTTTGCAAGTATGGAAACGAATATGATAACGATATTAATAATGATAACGATAAATGTTACGATAATGATTGTATTGTGGATAAACTCAGAGAATTATGTAGCAACGGAAGCACGCGCGAATTGTTCCACATACTTAAAGACAAGTGCATTTCGCAGTGAATATAAAAACAAACAAATAAACTAAAAATAATTCAGCCGAGCTGAGCTCTTAGAGGTGCGTGCAAAACCTTGGTAGGACCTAAATACATATGCAGGTTTGATATAAAAAGCTTTTTCAAACTGCGACCGCCCCTCGGCAGGCAATGGAAAACCATTGCCGATCGGAGGCGGCGTAAAATTGTAGCTCACTTCATTTGTGTTATAACATCAACACATACACCACAACTTGAAGTAGAATCTTGTGCGAACACTTGACGATATGTAAGCTCCCAACATAACATACATATTTCTTATTTTTATTTTTGTAACACGCTATACGCAAAAGAAAATTGTACTTAGGGTAATTTTCCTGCCGTGATGCATAGGTTCTACACTGCAATAGTTAACCCACTATTGCTTCATGATACTCTCATAAGGTACTGAATACCCTCCGTATTCAGAAAATACTTATATCCTAAGCCAAAAGCAAGGTTATAACGTATGGTTGACCTCGGAATAACTTAGAGGCTGAGGACAGATCTGCTCAAGAAATGATACCGAATACGTCGCCAATAGTCCTCGAGTTGGTAAATATTGCAGTGGTAATTTTAGTACCCGAGTTATGAAATAATTTAGACTAGTTTCAAAATTATGGGCACATATGCCGACATAACAATGCTTCCAGTGCTGATTAATCGGTTCCATACGTTGGTTACTGCCCCAAATGGCACTTGAGTCATTTAGTTCACTCTTGAAAAGAACACGAAATGCGGCGGTATCTTCATTAAGATGATCCCTAAATCGTTGTATCAACCATGCTAATTGGTGAAAGCAACAAAATCAATGGGACAGAATCCAAAGATTCTTTGCAAGAACGAGTCTTCACAACTTCACGGATTATACATACATATATAACAGAGGATAGTACAGTATACCCATACGATAGATAAGACTGCAATTTCTCCCAAATTTAGATAACGCTGATGTTTTCAGGCATAACACCCATTGAAATTTTGTTAAATTTTTCTGTGACCTAAGAAAAAAACAGTTACAGATCCAATCCCTACTGTAAACAAAGGCTACCGCCTGAGTTTCGCAGCTTAAGATTTCCGTTCGTATTTTGCCCGGCCACTTTCAAAATGTCTCAATAACGCTTTAAATTCAACTCGTTGAAATTAAGCAAGCATTTCAATGGCCAATGCAAATATCTTTCCAAACACACATTGACGACGGCATTGAAGCAGTACCATCACAGCTGCTAGCCACCAAATTATCCAGAGATTTTTTTATACCTTTCATGAGCATGAAATGGTATTATAACATTGGTCAGATGTTTGTAAGTACCAGAATAAGAAGAGATAGATCCATTAAAATATATACTTAATGCTTGAAACACAATACCCGGCGAACGGCAAATTTCGCCCAGCAGAGCGATGCCGACGACCAACTTTCGCCCAGCTAATTCGCTTACTGAAACACAAATAGAGCGGTATCGAGCGGTTCGAATGCTGTCAGCTGATAAGGTGACCATGTTTCAAGAAGGAAGCTTTTACAACGAAGAGGGAAAATACCAGCAAGAAGAAGTTTAAAATATAGAAATAGTCTTTAAATATAACTACTAGTAAACTTACGTTTTACTAGATTAATCTCTGATAAAAAAATAAAAGGCATATTATTTTACTTTTAAACAAAAATTACGATAACTTTTAAAGTATGGTCATCATGGCCTTTTTTTGTCGTTGCCGTTGACCGCGGCGATAGAAATAAATCTATCGTCGCGAACAGTCGTCGAGCAAACTTCGTCGTTTGCTTTGGTTGTGCGCGTTCTCTTTATAAATCAGTGTGTTTTAATTATCTTGGCGAACATTCGCGACGAAAAATTTGCCGTTCGCCGGTGTTGTGCTTCAGCTTTAAAGATCAGAACGTCGAGCTGTGTCGATTTAGCCATGTGCGTCTGTCCGTCTGTTTATATGCAATCTAGTCTCAGTTTTCGAGATATCCGGATGAAATTTTGTATTAATCATTTGTCGGAACCGGAATAATCGAACCGCTAAAACATATAGCTCCAATACAACTGATTGATCAGATATGAGATTTTTCGTTATAACTTCCCCATTTATGCAGCTAGGAAAATGAAATTTTGCACTGCTTCCACCCATTATCAATAGAAAAATTACAAAGATCGGATCACTATAACCTATAGCTCCCATACAACTGATTGTTCATATATACGATTTTTCGTTATAACTCCTCCATTTGAGTAGCTAGGAACACGAAAAAATTTGCACAGTTGTCACTGATTATCAAAAGAATATTTTCAGTGAAAATGGCGAATATCGGATTGCTATAACCTATACAACTGATTGTTCAGATATAAGATATTTTGCCATAAATTCTCCATTTATGCAGCTAGCAACATGAAAATTCGCACCGTTTTCACTCATTATTAACAGAATTCGTACAGTTAAAATAACAAAGATCTGGTCACTTTTACATGTAGCTCCTATACAACTGATTGTTCAGATAAGCGATTTTTTGTTATAACTCCTCCATCTATGCAGTTGGGAGCATGAAATTTTGCAATATTTGCACCCATTATCCAAAAAAATACTTACAGTCAAGATCGGGTCGCTATAACCTATGGCCTGCATACCATTGATTGTTCAGATATGGGATTTTACTGTAAAACTCCTTTATTTGAACAGCTAAAACCGATAAATTTCGTAAGCTATTTTATAAGTAATAATACAAAGACTACTGAGAAAATCTTCAAAATCTATGCTGTATAAGCTCTCTTATACCACTGATTGTTCAGATACCAGTTTTTGCGATATATCTCCTTTATGTAAAAAGCTAGACCCATTAAATTGTGTTACCGGTTTACATACCAATCACACAGCAGTGAAAATCACTTAGATTGGTGCTATATAAGGTATATCTTCCATACCTCTGATTGTTTAGATATGATTTTTTACACATGTATCTCCTCTATCTATGTATGATGTGAATATATAAATTTTTTCAAATGCAGTAATCTGTTAAAGTAAAATTTTCAGATGTTCATGAAAGGTATGAAGTAGAGATGCACACGGGCCGGGCTTTTGGCACTTTTTCTACTTATATAAATCTTTGATGTAAAAAATTGATTCGCTTAAGAAAATATACATACATAAACACAATATTAAAAATATGTACATATGTATATGTATAGGAAATATACTGCTGGAAAGGATAATATTTCGTTTATTCTTTGCTTTCCTTTATAAATGTTGCAAGTTCTCTAGAAATTGTATTTTTATCTATGATAAGGTCATCAATGTATGATATAAATTTGTCAGAAATGTCTGGCAAGTCTTCAGTCACTTTTGTGGCGATTGAAATACGTAAGTATTTAATTAGGGTGGTTGTGGTTGCAAGTAATACTCAAAATCGATGGGGAAGTATCAGTAAAGCCATGGCGTAGTTGACTAAGCAATGGCTGACACTTTCAACTTAGGCTCAGGAGGTTTCGCATACATATAGATTTTAACAATTTAGAATTTTTGTGAGAAGAAATTAAAAATATTTGAAATTTGGAGCCCAAATAAATTGAAAAAAAAAAATATCAAATCAGCTGCTCAACTTATACTACCTGTTCAATATGGCTTGATACCACGTTTCTATAAATGGACTAAAAAGTAGAAAATAATATTTTCCTGTTCCATAGAATTAGTTTTGATAACTTTTGATTTTAAAACTTTAGAAAAAGTAATTATAAAAATTTTATGGGCGTCACGGGTGGGACATTTGAACAGAAAAAATTGTTCTTTCTTGTTTAAATTTAAATGTAAAGTACTGAACAATTCTACATTTTGATAAAGCTACACTAATTGACTATAATATGAGTTATTACAAAATACGGAAAAAATGCCAGCTTACTTTTATATGGAATAAGTTTGAGTTATTTCTTCTGTCACGGATGGGACAAAAAAAGAACCTACAGATATATTTTACGAAAACTCTGCGAATTTATTTCACTTTTCTGTGTAATAAAGCGAAAACTACAACAAGAAGGATGGATTTATTACAAAAAAAAACCCAAATTCCTCTGTCACGGGTGGGACAACATTTGTCACGGGTGGGACATGTACGAATTTTTATATGAAAAGCAGCTTTTAGTGTGGTCCATATTAAAGATTAGTTATTAAAAAATATAAGAAGCCAAATAGGGGTTCAATTCACTCACGTTTTGTTTTAGTATAGTGCCTTTTATATAGAAGAAAAATCCTCACCGTACAATTCCATTATATTTTATTGACAATAAGTACTTAATTCAATAGTCAAACTACATAAAATATGTAGACCTAAATTCAAGGACCGAAAATAGCAGTAATTTTTTTTCAACAGTTACGCTTAGTCAGATATTTTTTAGTCCGAAATAAAAGTAAACAAACCGCTTATCCAAAGTTGGTATCAAATAAAAGGGGACTTATATACAGCCTTATCATGAGTTTCATTTTCCCCGAACCGGTTCACTTTTTACTCTCGGTTTCCATGGTTTTACTATAGGCGGATGACAAATTTTCGGGTGATTTTTTTTTCAGGCGAAACTCAGGATAAGGCAGATAGCCTTTTAACAAAAATAACGAACGAAGGTTACCACTTCAATTTTTATATAATTTAGTGCAAAAGAAAATCATATACCTGACCCAAGGTTTGTTCTGTGGTAACTAAATAATATTTGTTTTTAAATTTTTTCCAATAGCTGGCTTTCCGCCGGCTTTTCTCGTTTAAACAATTCGGTTTGAAAGTTTTTTTTAGTCCTCTTTCATTTGATACCAAACTTGTTTAATTTGGATAAGCGGTTTGTTTATTATTAGGAAAAGACTTTTATTTTGGACTTAAAAATATCGGGTCAAGTCTAACTGTTGAAAAAATAACTGTTATTTACGGTCCCTGCCTAAAATTTCCACAGCGGAAGTACAAATTTGAGATCGGTATCCATCACACACAGACATATATTACTTTTCGGGTCAATTAAAGTCGTTTGCACGCGCTTCACGTTTTTCATTTTCAAACCCATGATTTGTTTATAATGACTTGCTAAAATTTTAAAATCAAAAGTTATCAAAACAAATTCTATGTAACTGCGAAGTATTATTTTCTAATTTTTCGTCCATCTATAGAGACGTGGTACATTAAAAAGTTTTTTATTTTATGTATTTCGCTTAAAAAATACTTGCTCAAATACCTAAAAAAAATTCCATTATTAATTGACTTTTTAAATAAGTCGTAAAGCTTATGGAAAGGGGTAATTCCTCTTCTCCAGCTGCATGAACTCCCCGTATGTGCATACGGAATATTATGTAAAAACCTCCCACACCAATATTTAATCACTTTTAAATAATACGACTTTTAAGTTAAGGCGTGCGAGTAAACGTTTTAGATGACTGCGTATGGTGCTATGAGGTGTATACGTTACATACGCATTTATGGGTATAAGAGCATGAGGCCCAGTACAGATGGCCTATTTAAGTAGAGATTAACTTCAAAAATTCATTTTCAGATCACAAATTTAATCTGCACTTAAATGGCCAATATTGGCTATTTAAGTATTACAACAGATATTCAGCACAAGATGTAAACAAACGAACAAATGTCAAGGAATAAGCAACAGTGCTGCCACTTGTTTGGCATATTTAAATAAGGTTGATCTGAAACCCAACGAAAGGTAAATGGCATTTACTCAAATATACATCTGAAATTGGTCCTGAGTGTTTATTTTTACCTTTTTATATCCGAGCGCACTTGTGCACAAGGGTATTATAACTTTGTTCACATAACGGTTGTTTGTAACAGGCAAAACGAATCGAGATAGATATAGACAAATGTATACATAAATGGTCAGAATGAAAAAAGAAATCGATTAAGCGGCGACTGTCTGTCCGTCCGACTTAGCACATGATAACTCGAGTAAAAATTGAGATATCTTAAAGGAACTTGGTATGTGGACTTCTTTTCGGCGTAGGACGGATGAAAATGGCCGAAATCGGACAATAACCACACCTACCTCCCATATAACGGAAATACGAAAACTGCGATATTTTAGTAACTACTGAAGCTTATTCACACTTAGGCGAAAAATAAGAATATTATAAATTTTTGGAAAATGGGCGTAGCCACGCCCACTTATGATTAAACGTGTATATTTTGGGAACCGCTCCACCAATTCCTGCCAAACTTGGCATGGTTGTTGCGCTTGGTAAAACATACCCAATGGCTGAAACGGTAAATTTCAGAAATGATTGATACTTCGATATTTCGAAATTTAAGGACGCTAATTTACACAAAATTTGTACTAACAACAATCCCTTTAAGAGCAGTAGCATTATTATAGAATTTTGTAAAATGGGCGTGATAACGCCTACATATAACTACATAAGTTTATCGAAGATGTTTGAAATAGGGATGCACTCCTGCTTACCATGTAGCGGTAGTTTTCGGAAAAGTGAAAAAAACTTTTTTTGATACTTGCGCTGGGTACCGCCCGAACTTAAACTTTTTTACTTGTTAGTATATATTTTTTATACCCGAGCGCACTTGTGCACTACGGTATATTAACTTTGTTCACAAAACGATTGTTTGTGACAGCCAAAACGAATCGAGATAGATATAGACAAATGTATACATAAATACTCAGAATGAATAGAGAAGTCAATTAATCCATGTCTGTTCGCCTGTCCGTCCATCCGTCCGTCTTCCCGTCTGTCCGTCCGTCCGTCCGTGTACACGATAGCTCGAGCACAAATTTAGATATCTCAACGAAATTTGGTATTGAAAATGGACGAGATCAGACTGTAACCACGCTCACTAACCATTTTTGAAAAATGCAAAATCTATGACATTTCAGTAAATATTGGATCCAAATTGTTGAAAATTAATATGTGACGTCGAATTTTGGTAAAAGTGTTATCATAAAATTTTTGGAAAATTGGCGTGACCCCGCTCACTTATGTATACAAGTTACAACAATCTCTTAAAAATAAATAAGACTGCTATAGACTTTTAGGAATTGGGCGTGGCATCGCCCACTTTATGACTACAAGGTGTATCTCGGTAACCTCTTTATAGATTTCTACCAAACTTGGTTCAATTATTTCCTTAACTCTAATTCAGCATATTATCGAAAAAGTTTGAAATCGGGAAAAACCCCCCTGCTTACCATGCAAATGTAGTTTAGAGAAAGTTGAAACGACGATATTTGATACCTGTGCCGGGTATATAAAGTTCGGTTTCGCCCGAACTTATACTTCTTTGCTTGTTAAGTCTTCATTGAAATACAATTTCGCGATGGAATCATGTTCTTTATACAAAACTGAAGATAATGCATTTTCTAAGAGCGTAACACCATTCTCGGCCAGAAACGCGTTTTTGTTGAAAATTGTAACAGCTCGTGAAATTTGCTCATATACAGGCGAATTTCAACCCGATTTAATTGAAATTCGAAGATGGTCGAAATTCACTCGGAAGTGATTTGCGGAATTTGCCTAATAGACTAAAATGTTAAAGAAGTTTTCAAATAAAATATTTTAACTTGTTTTCAGGAAGTGATAATAGCATATTCATATGCGCTGCAATAAAAACGTCCAGGCCTTTATACTGAAGTAATAAAATTCAAACCTACTAGGTTTATAATATTCGATATGTAGAACTTATAAATTTTTGGGGTATATTTGCAGTATTACTATATATACATGTGATATATACGCATATACATATGTATATACCAAGTATCAAGATAGCCTATGTAATCTAATACAAAATATGCAGCAAATTTTTTAATAAGCATTTTTTGCGCCAGCCGATAAAGATCGATCAATTTGAACGAATTTCACTACATTCGTAATGAAATCTCGATCTGTTCCCACATTAGCTGTGCTCGTACGTATGTATGTACATATGTATGTACCTCCTAAGCCACGCGCATGCGCAGGCGCGTAGTTACTTAGATAAATGTACTGAAGCGTAAATATACTACATATTTGTATGCATTGGTATACATAGAAAATATATGTACATATTTACGGTTGAATAATATGCATACCTGCAAATGTACAAGTATTGCTGTAGCAGGCATATGATGTCTCAATTTCCTCTGAAAACCAGTTAAATGCATCCGCTGATGTCTTTGGCTCTCGGCTATCCACTGCACCGAACTGCGCTCGATGCGACCATTGGCACCCAGTATATGCAATATTTTTCTTTCCCGCAATGTTGCCTGCTAACTTCGTACAGCCGATTGCTGGTGGAGTTACGTTTACTGTGGCTTTAGCCATTGCTGCTGCTGCTGCTCTTGCTGATCTCGCTGATACTTATGAGCGCAATAATAATTAAAATAATTAGCTGCCGTAAAATGTCAAATGAATTGCACTCCACATATGAATTGGCTCAGTGGCTCAGTGCCAACCAAGTGCTAGTGCGCGGCTAAACCGTTGGATCAGCAGTCCTGCCGTTCAGTGTTTCAAGCAGGGTAGTCAGTTGTGCGTGTCTTTGAATTGGCTCTAAAATGTTTAAGTATGTGGCTAACATACAAACATAAGTGTGTATAAAATAAACTTTTTGCAAAGTTAAGCAAAGCTAACATTTTTTATTTAATTTCTTTTAATTTGATTTTAAACTTTCAATTATCTTCTTCGTCCCTCTACGCTTGTCACAAACAGTTTCCAAGACTTGTTATTAAATTGTTAGGCACTTAGAGTAAAAATAATATTATAGTTAAAAAAACTAAAAACACGCTTTTATTACAACAAGAACTAAAAAGTATAAAATAATTTGTAGATATAGCGATTCCGTTTAAGAAGAATAGGAAGTTCCCTAACCTGATTTAATTTAACTGTTTTAAGTTAGCTAAAAATATGATTAAAGTGATTGATCCGTAGTTATAGTCAAAATAAAGTGCACTGTAAAGTTTGTTGCAGTTTTTTTACAGACACCCCATTGAAAGTTATGCCAAAAAGCTGCAACTAACTTTACAGTGCACTTTATTTTGACTATAACTACGGATCAATCACTTTAATCATATTTTTAGCTAACTTAAAACAGTTAAATTAAATCAGGTTAGGGAACTTCCTATTCTTCTTAAACGGAATCGCTATATCTACAAATTATTTTATACTTTTTAGTTCTTTTTGTAATAAAAGCGTGTTTTTAGTTTTTTTAACTATAATATTATTTTCTACTTTTTAGTCTTTTGAAATCTTGCAGTTAATATTATACTAAATTTGACTTAACAAACAAAATTTTCAATATATTTCAATTTAAATAGATAATACACCTATTCTGAATATAAACCAAATTTGAGCACAGATGCCGAATTTTTAATTATATAGACTCACGCGCCACATAACTGCCAAAATTTTTTGTGTAGTTATTTCTTTTCATGTAAGCAATATGCATTCTAAATGTGAACTTAATCGGATCATAAATACGGGTTTTCCAAATATCTCGACTCCTGCGCCACCTGTCGGCAAAATTTTTTGTGGATTTATTTATTTTCATATAAGTCATATATGTTCTAAATATGAACCACATCGGATCATAAATACGGGTTTTCCAAATATCTCGACTCCTGCGCCACCTATCGGCAAAATTTTTTTCGGATTAATTTCTTTTCATATACGTAATAAATGTTCTAAATACGAACTAAATCAGACCATAAATGCGGGTTTTACAAATATCTCGACTCCTGCGCCACCTAGCGGATTAAAACATCTCTTAAATTGTATTGTCCTCGAGTTCTGAGCTAAGTTTGAAGTTTCAAGTCTGTAGCTCATCGGGAAGTTTGTTAAATATTGACTGCAAAGTTCCAGGACATACATACATACATACATACATACATACAAGTGAAGTTAAATAAAAGCTTGTAAAATGGATGCATACAAGCGATCGCACAGAGATGAGACGAGGCAAAAAATTGCCAGCTACAATTAGTATTAAATTAATAAAAGATGTAGCAAAACATGTAAAGAAACAATACAAAAAAAAGTATGCTCTCGTTATTCGTGTCGGCTCACATATAGAGAGACCAGATAATCTATGGAAGAAGTTATGCTCAACTAACCTTATGTTCGATCAATCGAACAGTGAGTTTTACACTTCTTTGTCAATTTTTCTGGACTGTTTTTAAAAGTTTACGGGACAAATCTTTACATAATTTAATGAAATGGAATATTTTCTGTATTATTATCAGGGTGTCCAGGTGTCCGGTTTTTGACGGAACAGTCCGGATTTTAGTCTGTTCGTCCGGGTGACAATAAAAAAAAAACGGACTGTGAAGTGTGTGATCTATTTAAGCACACACATACACAACCCTCCAACCACCATTACCCTACCCCGTTTCCTCCTCTTGCCAAACGAGAAGTGTCCAGTTTTTCAAAAAGCGGACACCTAGCAACCCAGATTATTATATACATATATATTTCGTCTTATCTTCCACTTTTTTTACAGAGAAGATTGCCAAAGAAGACCCCTAATTTTTAACATAATTCTAGAAACTTGAAAATAAATAAAACAATTAAAACTAAAAAAACTGATTATGAAGTTCTCTTGCAAATAAAACAAAATATTTTGGCAGCTCGTACGTTTAAAGTTACGTGTTTGATTCGGGAATTTGTGATTTTAAATTTGATGACTTCAATGTTTGCTCTGTTCCTATTTGTGTTAGCTAAACATGCTTTGCAGATTTTTAATAATTTTTGCACAAAGTATGAAACTTGGATTGATATCGTGTTTGTTAAGTAATCAGCTATACTTTCATAAAAAAATAATAAACATTGAAAAAACTAGAGAAAAATAGACAAAACTTACTAAAATATCGCGTCCAAGTTTTTATTTGGTTCACTGTATGTGTATTTCGGTAACCAATTTATCAATTTGTACCAAACTCAGTACAATCATTGACCTTGGCATAACAAAAATATATATTTTGAAAATTTTCGAAATCTGACCAAAACTACGCCCAATTTCGATTTCCAAACAAAAAAAAAACGCGTTGCTTTAAAAGGTTGCACCACGTTGGATTTTGTATTCTAGCTGCTAAAGGGACGAATACTAAACATTTCAGACATGTGCTCACGATATAAAAATAAATATTATTTTTTTCTCAAAAAAATTCAAAGTTTGTGAGAATTGCCCATAAGTAAAATAAATAAAATACAAGTAAGAAAGTCTAAGCTCGGGCGGAGCCGAACATTAAATACCCGGCGCAAGTATTTTATATATGACTTTCACCTTTACGAAAGCTACCGCTACATGGTAAGCCGGGGTGTATCAATTTTGAGTAAATTAGCGTCCTTAAATTTCGAAATATTGAAGTTTCAAGCATTTCTGAAATTTACCGTTATATGAAAAGCGGCCTCAATTTTAGTCCGATTACAATATTTTTCGATGTTTTGCTTGTATGTGACAAGCACAATAACCATACCGAGTTTGGTACAAATTGGTAGAACGGTTACCGAGATACATATATGTGATCATAAGTGGGCGGTGCCACGCCCATTTTCCAAAATTTTATCATACACGTATTTCTTGGTTAAGAATTGTTGCAAGCATAAATAAATTAGCTTTTATATTTACTGATTTATAGAAGATTTTGTATTTCTCTAAATTACCGTTATATGGGATGTGGGCGTAGTTATTGTCCGATTTAAAAAATTTTCGGCCGTTTGGTCTGGTGTACCAAGGCCAACAACTGTGCCAAGTTTGGAAGAAATTGGTGCAGCGATTACCAAGATATACACATGTAACCATAAGTGGGCGTGGCTACGCCCATTTTCCAAAAATTTATAATATTCTTATTTTTTGTCTAAAAGTCATTGCAAATATCAATTTTGAGTGAATAATCTCCAGTAGTTACTAAAATATCGCAGTTTTCGTATTTCTGGAAATTACCGTTATATGGGAAGTGGGCGTGGTTACAGTCCGATTTCGCCCATTTTCAATACCAACCTACCTTGGATTAACAGTAACCTATATACCAAATTTCGTTGAGATATCTCAATTTTTGCACGAGTTATCGTGTACACGGACGGACGGACAGACGGACAGACGGACGGACAGACAGACATGGCTTAATCGATTTCTCTATTCATTCTGAGCATTTATGTATACATTTGTCTATATCTATCTCGATTCGTTTTGGCTGTTACAAACAACCGTTATGTGAACAAAATTAATATACCCTTGTGCACAAGTGCGCTCGGGTATAATAAATACGGATAGACCATTATAAAAATATCTGTAAGGTACAATCGCTGAGAGCCAACTTTAGGAATTTTCACGTTTTTTAGGCTGCATTTCTTTATTCATTCTGAACGTTTGGAATAAACTTTTTTGTTTACTTATTCTTTAGAACGTTTCTGATGATATGTTAACGTATATTTCAAACGCATTCTGTTTATTCCGGCTGTGAAATGGGAGGGATTATCCGGAATGTATAAAGAAACGCAGCCTTAGTATTTTTGAAAATTTCTCTAGCCGCCATTTCATTTGTTTGTTTTATTTTCACTCGAAGCAAAGAAAAATATATTTCTGTCGAAACAACAAAATTTGAATGCATGATGCAATAATAAAAGGTTTTATACGTTGGCAACTTCTCGATCTAATCTGCCATCTTGAACTACCTCAGGAGAAACTGTGTTGTTTCTTTGCAAATTTCACTGAACATTTCCCAAAATATAAGAAAAAATTCTAAACAAGCTACATTGATTCAATTTTCGTTGTTCGTTTTGTTCTTATTCGCTGACATTTTTTTCCTAATTGCGTGAAATTTGGTAAGTATTGTAATAAAACCAAATTATTTTAGAAATAAATTATAATTTTGCATTTATTAGGTCATTTCCTTGGTGTTTTCCTGGCGGACCTATGGTAGTATTGTGATAAAGAGTTAATACATGTAAGTTACAACATACCATTTTGTTTTTATTGATGCACCATTCCATTTGCGGCATTCTGTGGTGAACTGCAGCTGCGGCCGAATTTGATTGTGTGCATCATCCTGCAGAGATTTTAAGAAAGTTGCAACCAGCTCTTTGTTATTTCAAAACCTAATGAACCATTTATTCGCAGATTTTGTGGACAATTCTGCTGTTTGCGTTCCTGCTCCGCCCGTGTTTTACTGTTGCGTTCCTGTTACGCCTTTGCATTAGTGTGTGCGTTGTCATTTAGACAAGTTGAAGTAAGTTGCAACTACGTTTTTATTCGCAGATGTTGTGTGCAGTCAGTAAAATCAGTTGTATGGAAGCTATAGGTTATAGGGATCCGATCTTTTTTAATTTTCACAAATTATATATACATACATGTTTATTAATATACATACATATGTACATGTACACGTACATACATATTGCATAAATTAATATAGATATGTATACAAAATAAATTATGTGTACATATATTTTTTATATTGAAACTGGATATGTATGTACATATATAGTACGTTATTGAATTAATATTAGTACTATATACAAATATTATATGCATATACACTGCATGTCACTTGCTTAGAGCCTCAGTATTGATAGTTTTCTTTTTGTTCGTTAAAAGGTAATTAATTTTTTTATAAGAATTAAGCATATTCTCTAACAAAAACCATGTAACTACGTAAACTTTGTACAAAAATTATATAAATTCAGCAAATTTACATCAAATTGACCGTTCACTTTTAGTATAACAAAGTCCAAGTTTGAAGTGGCTACAAAATACCGTTAATATAATATACAGATGTAATATAATCTTTTAATATATAGATCTTAAATGTTAGTTTATAGTTGTATTAATACATTTATATTATTGGGGTATTCACAAAGGTGTCGAAAGTATCGTATTGTCTAAAGGCCTTGAAACCACAACCAACTATTTCCGACGGTGTAAAAATTCTTAACGTGACTTACGAACCCCGTAAATAAGGTTTAAAGTTTACAAAACAACAATACGACACTTAAGACACCGTTGTGAATACCCCATATGTATGTGAGTAAAATTATAAAATTATTAAAGCCTTTAACAAGTTTTACGCGTTAACTTATCTATTTTAAAGTATAGTTAAATAATAAATTCTGAAATATATCGTCGAACTCCATGTTAGAGAGCGGACAAAAGTTGTGTAAAGTAATTTCAACGTATATGGGTCTACGAGGTATTTACTATTGCATTTTAGAAAGGCTAGAAGTGAATATCCTTTAGGTATGATGTAATTTAAATGCGCTTTAAAAGTAAAACGTGCATCAAATACGACCCCTAAGTCAAGAGCTTCAGTTTTAGTGGATAATAACACTCCGTTTTGAGAAAGTTACGTGAAAACTTATCAATATTCAAATGCAAGTGATTTACTTCGCACCAATTAAAAAGTTTAATTAGATCATCCTGTAAGCAACCAGTATCAACAGTCACGAATTCTTAGAAACACCTTTAGATCGTCGGCATATAAAACAAATTTAGCTTGCAAAAAGCATTGAGAAATGTCGTTTATGAACAAAATAAACAAAAAGGGTCAATTACGATGGCAAGGAACTAATAAGGTGCATGCCCGACGACTGGAATTCAAGTGCGCTGTGGCCAATCCACAAGAAAGGCGACCCCGCCGTGCGTGCCAACCACCGCGGGATCAGCCTTCTAAGCATAGGTTGCAATGTCGACAGCACTAAAAGGAGTTGCCTATTCGCCGCTATGTCTGAATCTGGCATCCCCTCAAAGCTCATACGGCTGTGTAAAATGACGTTGAGCAATACCACCAGCTCTTTCAGAATTGGGAGAGACCTCTTCGAGCCGTTCGCCCCCAAACAGGGTTTCAGAAAGGGTGATTTCCTTTCATGTGCCTTTTTTAATCTGATATTGGAGAAGATAATAAGAGCTGCAGAAGTGAACCGCTCAGGAACAATTTACTACAAGAGCGTACAATTGCTGGCTTATGCCGATGACCCTGACATCCAAGTTGGACAAGGAAGCAAAGCGAATAGGTTTGGTGGTAAACGAGGACAAGACGAAGTATCTCCTGTCATCAAACAAACAATCAGTACATTCGCGCCTTGGCACCCACGTCACTGCTGACAGTTATAATTTGGAGAAAGTAGGGAATATCGTTTACTTGGGAACCAGCATTAACACCGATAATAATGTTAGCATGGAAATCCAACGCAGAATCGCTCTTGCCAACAAGTACTACTTTGGACTGAGTAGGCAATTCATGAGTAAAGTCTTCTTTCGAAGTACGAAAACCACACTCTATAAGTCACTCATCATGCCGTGCTGATATGATATAGTTTGGGTTAAAGTCTCACACTGGCGGGGTTAGGCTTCCGATGCTTCTTCCTCGTAAAATAAACATGCGCGGTAAAAAGTTAGCTATTTAAATCGACGAATAGTTTTATATCAACTTTTGTGAACTTCTGTTTATGTGTTTTTGTGCAAAATATTTACCTCGGTTGGTTACAATAATTTTAAGCTCTAATAAACAATTTTTTAGTAAGTTATTGGCTTTGATTTTTTTTGTATAGGGCCCCCCTTAATTTCGTTCTGGCTACGCCCATGATCACACCCATGATACAAAAAAGAAGGGAGTTCCATTTAATGGCATTCGTTGTTGTTGTTAACTATTTGACTTTTAATAAAATTATGGTATTTCATCAAATTCATGATACCGGATCACTTGAGGAAATATTTCCTTTTAAAGCAGATTTTGTTAGTACATTCAAAGATATGGAATATGATGAACTCGGAAATTTTGCTGGCTACATAATTTCGAAAATAGGGGTGACGAAACTAGTTTTCAGAACGCATGAAGAAAGTGATCAAAATTATATTTATGTCAATTGTTTATCGAAGGGCAGTCTTTACAAACCGACTTCAAGATTTTTGCATACATTGGAAATTTTAAATTCAAAATTTGTTGAAGTTAATGCTGATATGCTAACCAAAGCCAAAATTTTTTACAAAATCTGATGAGAAATTTAAAAATAAATTTGAACCAAAATATTATAAAATGGTTTTATTTGTGAAAAAAATTCTTTAGGATTAGATTTTAAAATCCAAGATTGCATTCAATTAAGAAAATGAAAAAATAAAACTCGGTTTTTATTATAAAATAAAATGAAATCTTTTTTAACGGTTTAGATTTTATATACAAGGTGTCCCAGAACTCAACGTCAAGCCGAAACGGGGTGACAGGATTGATTGTAACCATCATGAGAAAAATCTGAAAAAAATATATCCCATGCAGTTTGAAAATTATGGGTATTTAAGAAAAACCTAGAAATTTAGTCAAACTGTAACCATTTTTCGGTTATTGTGGTTAATATTTATTATTTTTGTTCATTTAAACTTTGGAACCTTAACCCTAAATAACATTTCTAGAACCTAAGTCAAAAACAATGACACAATTGCCCCAAGTTTTCTCGAATTAAGACTATTTGTTAAACTATGAATTTAAAATTTTTATAATTTGTCGACTTTGAAAGGCCCTCCTTTAAAAAAAATGTACTAGAGTGCCTTGGCAAGTTCCATTAAAAGTTCGCGCATTTAATCAGGATTGTAAAATGGCACAATACTTGTTAGTTTCATACTAAAAAAAAATTTGTAAAAAAATAAAAACCTCAAGTAACCCGATTTTTGCTAACCCATTTTACTCAGTTCAAATGTTTTTTATTAGCACAAGCTCTTGGTAGGTTCTTAATTTTACGGCAAAATGATGAGAGAGATGGATAGGGGACATGTTTGCCATGAGCGAGAGAGACAGATAGTGACGCCACTTTTACCAAAGTCAGCAAAAGTAAGTAAAATTAATAAAATAATGAAAAATCTTGACCTAGTTTAGTTTAGGTTTATTGGAATAAAAGTCAGATAGGCAGGGTTCGTATTTGCACACACATGCGCAGCACATCCTAACATTTTACGCTCACACACGTGTGCTGTGCATATAAAAAATTAAAAACTTGCTCACATCACATGTGTGTGCCAGGGTTCGTATTTGCACACACATGCTCTGCTCACACACACGCCAGAAACACATTCAACTTGTACTCACTGCTCATACACATGTG
>NW_016157150.1:70737-138505 GCF_001687245.7 Rhagoletis zephyria | reverse complement strand
ATTTTAAGATTTGAGATAGAAATCGAAGTGTATAAGTTTCTCTACGCAAAGCACACACATGTGCGTGTGCTTTATATTAATAAAAATAAAGTACACACATGAGCCCGTGCTTTTTACCAAACACAGATAGGGAAATAACATTTTTTATTACAATAAATGTTCAAATTGTTTACCATCAGCCTCAATACACGTCCTACATCTTCTTAAACAAGATCTACTTATTAGCCGGGCATATCCTCGAGAGTGGATGTCCTCAGCAGCTTGAGAAATTCGTTCACGCGGCTCGGCTACGCTCTCAATAGGCTTTGCATAAACTTTTTCTTTGAGAACGCCCAAATAAAAGAAATCCAGGGGATTTAAATCTGGGGAACGGGCTGGCCACGAGATAGTGCCTGAACGTCCAATCCACCTTCCCGGATATTCCTGGTCAAGGAAATCTCTTACTTGCACTGCGTAATGCGCTGGGCAGCCATCTTGTTGATACCACATGTGGCGACGATCTGTTAGTGGTATGTCCTCTAACAAAGTTGGTAAATTTTCTCGTAAAAAATGTAGGTAATTCGTGCCATTCAAGTTCTCAGGCAGGTCTAAAGGCCCAATAATTTTGCCGTTTAAAATTCCGGTCCACAGGTTTACTTTAAAGCGATACTGGGATCTGTCTTCTCGTATTAAATGTGGATTCGCCACATCCCACTCGTGAAAATTGTGTAAGTTTATGTAACCATCTTTTTTAAATGTAGATTCTTTTGACTAGAGAATTTTTTGGATGAATTGGGGATTTTCATTATGCCTCTGTAGCATTGTTCTACAAAATGAAATCCTTTCAGGATAATCTCGAGGAAGAAGACTTTCAACTCGTTGTACGTGAAACGGATGCTTTTCGGCTCTTTGTAAAATACGATGTGCTGTGCTTTTGGGTATTCCCGTTCTTTCTTCAATTCCACGAACGGAAGTACTTGGGTCATCTGCGACCTCTTGCAACACTTCTTCCTCGTAAGGAAAGCGAGCTCTACCTCCAGCCCGTATTTGATTCGGAAAATGGCCGCCCTCTGTGAGTGAACGGTGCACATTAACAAACACGCGGTGATCCGGATAGCGCCCTAAATTTGGATATCTTTCCCGATAAAGTCTAGCAGCGGCACTTGCATTGCATCTGCATTCTCCATAAATGAGGTGCATGTTCGCATATTCTTGTGAAGTGTAGCGCGTAGGCATGGTAGATAACAAGAATGTCAACACAAAAGTCCAATTCCAAAAGAGAGAATCCAAAGTTGCCGGTATGTAATCAACAAGTCCAATTAATAAAAATCCAAGTCCAAAAAGCCAAAGTTGTCAGTACTAAATCCATTTGCTTGGTATGGCGACTGTATCTGTTTCATTCGCACGCGTTTAAACGACGCATCTCCGTCTCACTGCGTGGCGTCACTATCTGTCTCGCTCGCTCATGGCAAACATGTCCACTATCCATCTCTCTCATCATTTTGCCGTCTTGAAGTCTTGATACACCATCATGATTCAATAATACAAGGTTCGATAAACTGACAGTTGTCTCTCTCGCACCGCTCCCTTAGCAGTGGCACCGTGTTGCTTCTTTGCAAATTTACATGGAAACAGTGTAGCTTTGGTGTGAAATAAAAGTATAAGCTTTTGTGCAATATGTTTATTTATATATGCATATGAAGCATATTTAACTGATGAAAACATAAGCAATGGATGTTTACATCAATCTCATAGTAGTCTTATTTTAATTTTAAGTCATTTTGCAGTTTTTATACAGCTAAATAGCACATAAATTACGTAATTCACGTAGATATATCAATATTACGTTCAACATTTCGTTTAAAATGCCAGATTTCCTGCAAATACATTAGAATTTACAAAAGGAATTTCACTACTAAGTGCCTACTTTGCGTACTTTTCTACTACCATTTTCGAACCAAGAGATTTCATTCTTCCCCTTTCTCCGTCCTTCGTAAATGCAACCTTTTGTAAGGGAGTGTCAAACCGCAGCTGTCAATAATTATCTAACCTTGTATTATTGAATCATGATACACCATATCTTTTTTAAATATTCACAATATTTTGCAAGATAAAATTTTTTTGTTATTTTCTTATAAGTATATGGATCATGCTTTAAACAAAATCATTAAAGAAAATTTTACGAATATTCATCAAACTTTTCAACCTTTTCATCAGATTAAACAAAAATTCAACGTGGTTAAGAAATCGCGTGGATTTTTAATAATTTTTTTTTACGGTTCTACGCATTTTCCTCCATATAACAAATTTTCAGTTATACTTTGTATTTGTATTTTTAATAAAAAAGGTGCGATCCACGTAAGTAAAAAAAAATACGAAGCGCTGATAATTATTTTTTATTTGTATTATTATTGCAATGGTATGTATATGGGAAAGAAAATACTCCGAGTTATTGTTTCAATATTATCAAAGTGGCAAGGCCGTTGATAATACTCACAATTTGTGAAACTTCAAAAAATTGTATTATCCGTCAAAGGTTGTTTATTGAAACTACCTTCTTTTTTGTATCATGATCACACCTGTGCGATTCTGTCGGTGCGAATCTGTACCGACAAAAATTACAACAATGCCGTCCATAGTTTTAAATTAAGAGCCACCCACTTATGCGATTTCGATTCATTGACTTATTCGGACATCCACAGTTCTTCTTTTCGTCGTGTGGAAATCGCAGACTGCCGCGTTTTGAGAGCGATAAAGGTTAATAGACGAATTTGAGACGATTAAAACAAAAATAAACGTAAGAAAGCATGGGCGTACGCAGGAACGGGCTAAGGGTGCCGCAACCCCTCCCCTCCCCCCCACCCCCTAAATTTCAAAGTTTCATTGTAAGTTTCTTTCTATGAATTCATAGTCAATTTCCAATTCAAAAAATTTATGCAATAAAGTAATACTTTGTACTTGAGTTTGGCATAAGGAATGCTTAGCATTCATAGAGGTTTTATAGAAAAAACAAAAATGAAATCATCACAACAACAATTTATCGATTTGCAGATGACACTCGAAGACTATAGTTAAATTAACAAGTAATTTTCTAACAAAGAACAAAACCGACTTCAATTCTCAGGTGAAACTTTAAGATTACCGTTAATTTCTTCATTATCCAATAACCGGATCTAAACCACATTAGGATGGGGCCCCCTCTGAGGTACCACCTTTCCTTAAAAAAAAAAAAAGAATTATCGAAATCAGTTATGCAGTAACATATGTACATAAAAAATTATTCCGACGAATAGATACCTCCTCCTTTTTTTGAAGTCGGTTAAATGAAAAAATTACGATTTTGGTGTAAAGACGAAGTCGCATTTTAAAATTTGCATGCAATTAACGTAACTAACAAATTTGTATTTTAACTCTTCAATAAGTTCATAATAAACTTTATGCAATATAAATTTCTTTGTAGGGCTCGGTATAACTCAGTTGTTACAATAACAAATAATTTTATGCAAAAAATACAACCGACTTCAATTTCCATATAAAAACTTAAAAGTACCGTTAATTTCTTTATGATCCAATGATCGGATCAAAAAAAAATTAGTATGGGACCCCCCCTGAGGCACCACAAAAAGAATTTTCGAATTCGGTTAACCCCCTAGTAAGCCAATTTTTTTTGAGTTGAAAAATTCTGGAATGGGTGATTTTAGCACGAGAAATCCAACACTGATGTCCATTTCGATTTGTGACAGTAACTTTTTCCTACAGGGGAGAAAAACAAAGACCGTCTGGAGACGGGCTTGCCGATATACTTGCACATATTTTCAGCTTTCTCTTACACAATGTTGACCTACGAACCGGCGATGCCGTCTGCAGACGGTCAAAAATGCAAAACTGGGGTTTTATATGTCGGCAAGCCGGTCTGTAGACGGTCTGTGTTCGAAAGCAATTTTCTCCATTTCGAATGGTGACATAATTATAAAACTTATATTAAAATACGGTGCTTTTAACAGTGAAATCCACCGAATTTTTTTATATCAAAAAATTTTTCAAAAGAAAAAGTTTCTTTAATTACGAAATTACTAAATAGCAAGAAATAGTTCATCTTAAGCGTATTTTCAAAATCTGTAATTCAACTGCCGATTAAAATAAAACGGATAGACATAACGGATTAAAATTTACTTCTCCGTAAGGGTACGATTCTTGTCTAAAGATCGTGCCTTACGAATATAGAAAAAAATTATTATGGGTGCACTAAAAAGGTGTTTAGTTAACGACCATCTGGCGGCGGTTCTGCCTACTAGAGGGTTAATGTGCTCCAAACTTATGCGGAAACATACATAAAAAAAATCCGATGAATTGATAACCTCCTCCTTAGCCTAAATCGGTTAAAAAGAGAAAAATTAATGAGGTAAATTATTATTAATTTTTGGTAGCTATATTTTAACATTTTTAATAAAAGTTACATAAAACAAGTAAGAAAGTCTAAGTTCAAGCAAGTATTAAATATATGTGTTTTCACCTTTCCGAAACCTACCGCTGGATGGTAAGCCGGGTGTATCACTTTTGAGTAAATTAGCGTCCTTAAATTTCGAAATATTGCAGTTTCAAGCATTTCTGAAATTTACCGTTATATGAAAAGCGGCCGTAATTTTAGTCCGATTTCACCAATTTTCAACGGTTTGCTTCTATGTGGCAAGCACAATAACCACACCACAAACTGGTGGAACGGTTACCGAGATACATATATGTGATCATAACTGGGCGGTGCCACGCCCATTTTCAAAAATTTCATCATAAACGTAGATCTTGGTAAAGAATTGTTGCTAGCATAAATTTTGAATAAATTATCTTTAATATTTACTGATTTATCGAAGATTTCGTATTTCTCCAAATTACCGTTATATGGGATGTGGGCGTGGTTATTGTCCGATGTTAAAAATTTTGCCATTTGGTATGCTGTACCAATGCCAATAACTGTGCCAAGTTTGGAAGAAATTGGTGCAGCGGTTACGAAGATATACACATGTAACCATAAGTGGGCGTGGCTACGCCCATTTTCCAAAAATTTATAATATTCTTATTTTTCGTCTAAAACTTATTGTAAATATCAATTTTGAGTAAATAATCTTCAGTAGTTACTAAAATATTACAGTTTTCGTATTTCTGAAAATTACCGTTATATGGGAGGTAGGCGTAGTTATTGTCCGATTTTGCCCATTTTTAATACCATCCGTCCTACGCCCGAAAAAAGTATACATACCAAGTTTCGTTAAGATATCTCAATTTTTACTCGAGTTATCGTGTGCACCGACGGATGGACGGACGGACGGACAGACAGTCACCGCTTAATCGATTTCTCTTTTCATTCTGATCATTTATGTATACATTTGTCTATATCTATCTCGATTCGTTTTGCCTGTTACAAACAACCGTTATGTGAACAAAGTTATAATACCCTTGTGCAAAAGTGCGTTCGGGTATAAAAATCTCACAAAATTTACAATCAAAATCCTACCCTTTACTGCAACAACAGTGCACAAGCTTTTCAAAAACCACGGCAAAAATCACCCTGATTGCCTCTTCAACTGTAACCTTTGCGGTAGAGCTGGGAAACTATCGATGGCACTATCGATAATATCGATGGTTTTTGACTATCGAAAATATTGTTGGTTTTGTAAGCACTATCGATAGTTTTCACTCATACATACATTATTCTGTAAGAGTAAAAGCCGGATGTCAGAAAGGACATTTATAAAAGCAGGCCAAATAAATTAAATTATATTGAAGTTAAAAATCGTTGATAAAGTTTTGTTCCTTAACAGAAATATAGACATATTTTAGCAATTCTGATGTAATTTTCAATAAAAGTTGTTATGTTATTTTATGTTTGTAGGCTAGTCCGATTTTTTGAGTTTGCGTGCGAATAAAACTACTTTATTCCACTTTTTACACGCCGTTTCGCTGAAACTTTTTTAGCATCCTCAGGAGTAGTATTTAATTTATCTGTTACAACAAATATACGACAATACAAAAAACACACACATTAAGTTTTAACCGGATAAAAAATATGTATACGTATATAACAACAAATTAAATTAAATGAAAAACCAACTCAAATTGTTTAAGTTTAATTTTTGGACCTTTTCAATCAAAAACTATCGATAGTACTATCGATAGTATCGACATTTTCGATACTATCGATGGTTGTGACTAAATATCGACTATCGAAACTATCGATGGCCACGACTATCGATAGTTTTCCAGCTCTACTTTGCGGACGTTTTTAGAATATATTGTACAAGACACTTACAACCTTTCAGTATAAATGAACAATATATTGTACATTTTTTTGACCACTCGGGAAAAATACTTTAAATCATGATAGTTTAATTTTAGCATTTTTATATGATGAAATGCTTTTTATATTTCCATACTATGTGCATTTATTAGCGATTTTACTTGACTTTCACGTATCTTTTGTGTGCTATTGTTTTTATTTTATTTTCTGTCTTTATTTGAAAGTTGGTTTTTCGATTGCCAGATGAATTACATTTATACAAAAAATTATATTTCCGTGGCATATTTGTAGGGATTTTATTAAAAAATTAAATGGCAAGATGATTCTCTCACGGGCCTCTTTACACTTAAAAACTTAACTAAAGTAAAGTTTTTTTTTTTTTGGGTAACTACATACATGCGCAGCTCATTTGCCAGATATACAGTTTCCAAGTCATGTCAAGCCTAAGTCTTGCATAACTGAGCTTTAAGTTAAATTTCTAATTTTTTAATAAAATCCCTACAAATATAACTTTTTCTATAAATGTAATTCATCTGGCAATCGAAAAACCAACTTTCAAATAAAGACAGAAAATTTTTTTAAATCAGACAAGAACCACCTCCCATATAACGGTAATTTACATACATACGAAAACTGCAATAAATTATTAAATATTTAAGCAAATTTACTCAGAATCGATATATACAATGACCTCTCAACAGAAAATGCTACTTAGGAAAATTTTTGGGGAAATGGGCATGGCACCGCCCACTTACGCCTACATATGTGCATCTCGGTAACCGGTTTATAAATTTCTACCATACTCCTTTCATTTATCAACCTTGGCTCAAAAAAGCGATACAAATGTTGAACATTTTTTAAATCGGACAAATTTACTGTCACCTACCGTATAACGGTAAATTACAGAAATACGAAAATACTGATATTTCAATTATTATTGATTTTTGTAACTGACTACATGTATAAGTGTATATTGATAGCCTCTTTATCGACTTCCACCAAACTTGCTCCAATCATTTCAATATCGAAACTGTTTTACATCGGGAAAAATATTCTTGGTTATCATTCAGCTCACTGAAAAGTGAAAACGCGATATTTAATACGTACGCCGGGTATACGAATTTCGGTTTCGCCCGAACTTATACTTCTTTACTTGTTATACCTTTCATGAGCATGAAATGGTATTATAACTTTGGTCCGATGTTTGTAAGTACCAGAACAAAAAGAGATAGACCCATTAAAATGTATACTTATATGATCAGAACGTCGAGCTGAGTTGATTTATCCATGTCCGTCTGTCCGTCTGTCCGTCTGTCTGTCTGTTTGTATGCAATCTAGTCTCTCAGTTTTCGAGATATCCGGATCAAATTTGGTAAGTGGGTGTATTTTTATAATGTATTAATCATTTGTCGGAACCGGAAGAATCGGACCACTATAACATATAGCTCCCATACAACTGATTGTTCAGATATGAGATTTTTCGTTATAATTCATCCATTTATGTAGCTAGGACCATGAAATTTCGCGCTGTTTTCACTCATTATCAACAGAAGACTTACAGTGAAAATAACAAAGATCGGGTCACTATAACCTGCAGCCCCCATACAACTGATTGTTCAGATATGAGGTCTTTTATCATAACTCCTCCATTTATGCAGCTAGGAACATGAAATTTCGCACCATTTTCACTCATTATTAACAGAATACTTACAGTGAAAATAACAAGGATCGGATGACTACAACATATATCTTCCATACATCTGATTGTTCAGATATGGGATTTTACTGTAAAACTCCTTTATTTGAACAGCTAAACCCGATAAATTTCGTAAGATTTTTTATAAGTCTACTGAGAAAATCGTCAAAACTGATTGTTCAGATGCCAGTTTTTGCGATATATCTCCTTTATGTAGGAAACTAAACCCAATAAATGGTGTTACCGGTTTACATACCGATCACATAGCAGTGAAAATCACTTAGATTGGTGCTAATATAAGGTATATCTTCCATACCTCTGATTGTTCAGATGCGATTTTTTATATAAGTATGTAACTCCTCTATCGATGTATGCAGATGTATTCAAAATCAGTAATCTGCCAACCTAACTTATCTTAACGGAACGTAGAACTTAGAAAATCAAAATTAAACTGATCCGACGTGGCATTAAGTTACGTTAAGTTTTGGTAATTCAATTATAAGGAACATCCATTTAAGAGAATGTTTAAGTGAGAGCCTGTAAGTGACGTTAAGTTGCCATAATCAGAACATAAGTCTTGCATAATCCACCTATAAGTCTTGCATAATCCAGCTATAATTCTTGCATAACTGAGCCTTTATAGCCCATTTTACGTAAAAAACCATTTTTACGTAAAAATCCAAACCCAACAGAATTCTACATGTTAAGTGCAATGCGTTGGGTAACCGCTTACACGCAAAGCCCATTTAACAGATTCTTATGTGACAACTCTTATGCAACGCTAAGTATGCATAACTGGGCTATTAGACTTGACTTGACTTGACTTACCTAGAAACTTAGAAACCATCACTCTCCGTGTCATCTCCTGCTTTTTCTCTTATTCTGATCCTCAGCATTTGTATGTGTACACGCAATAATGTAATTTGTTTAGGGTAAAATTTAATAAAAATTACAATTGAAATAAATGCATTTAAGCGTATCACATTATGTGTTTTTATTTTATTTTCTGGCTTTATTTGAAAGTTTGTTTTTCGATTTCCAGATGAATTATATTTATAAACAAGTAAAGAAGTATAAGTTCGGGAGAAACCGAACTTTATATACCCGGCGCAGGTATCAAATATCGTCGTTTCAACTTCTTCTAAACTAAATTTGCATGATAAATAAGCAGGGGGGTTTTTCCCGTTTTCAAAATTTTTCGATAATATGCTGAATTAGAGTTAAGGAAACAATTGAACCAAGTTTGGTAGAAATCTATAAAGAGGTTACCGAGATACACCTTGTAGTCATGAAGTGGGCGATGCCACACCCAATTCCTAAAAGTCGATAGCAGTCTTATTTATTGTTCAGAGATTGTTGTAACTATTAACTTTGGAGTAAATTATCGGCCTCAGTTATGGAAATATTGGAGTTTTTGGATGTCTGAAATTTACCGTAACGGGAAGTGGGTATAATTTTATTCCGATGCGAATAATTTTCAAGGAGTTTCTTCCTTGTACGAAGGTTATTAAGTGCACCGAGTTTGGTAGAAATTTATGAATCGGTTACCGAGTTACACATTTGTGTTCACAAGGGGGCGGCGCCGCCCCCATTATCCAAAAATTTATAATAATCAAATTTTTTGCTATGTGGTTATTGCAATTATAGATTTAGAGTCAATTAGCTACAGTAGTTACTGGTTTATCGCAGTTTTCGTGTTTCTGTAAATTACCGTTATATGGGAGGGGGCGTGGTTATTGCTCGATTTCAAAGATTTTCAGCAGATTTCTTAGCCTAGGCCGGTACCGAGTTCGGAAATGATTGGTGAAGCGGCTACTGAGATACAGGATTTCATCATAAGTGGGCGGGGCCACGTCAATTTTCCTAAAATTTCATAACAATACTATTTTTTACCAAAATTCGACTTCACATACTAATTTTCAACAATTTGGATCCAATATTTACTGAAATATCGAAAATACCGTTATATGGGAAGTGGGCATGGTTACAGTCCGATTTCACCCATTTTCAATATCAACCTACCTTGGGTAAAGGGAAACCTAAGTACCGAATTTCATTGAGATATCTCAATATTTGCTCAAAATGAAAATATGAAAAAGTGGAAAAAAGCAACAATAATGCACCGGGCGAAATTAGCACAGTGCGTAGGCAACAGTCTGAGTCAGTGGGATCGTCAATCCTAGTGAAAGAAGTCTGATGAGGAAATGTGGTGATTTCCGAANCTTAGCACGGTGCATAGGCAACTGGCTGAGTCAGTGGGATCGTCGGTTCGAATCCTACTGAAAGAAGTCTGATGAGGAAATGTGGTGATTTCCGAAATAGCTATCACTTCTTCCATTTTTTCAAATTATTGTTGCTTTTCCACAATAGTTTTTCATATAAAAACGGCCTCGAGCGCAATAAAAACTGTTGAATATAATTGTTATAAGGCCATAAAATAACAAAAACAAATAACTTTTACAAAATTTTAAAAATAAAAGACTGAAATGTGCAAAGTTGATGAATTTTATTTATTAATTAATTAATTTACCAATGAAGCGTAGCGTCACGTGACATAATATTCCATCGTTATATTTTTGTTAATATTGCTTTTAAATGAATTTTTAACGCAAATAAAACATGTATTTTATGTAGAATATACTTTATATTTTGACTTCAGCGCCAATTCAGGGTGAATTTGTTGGAAATCTATGATTTATTATGTTTCAACTACATAAATACGCCAAATTCGAACCAAATCGGACTATAAATACGGTTTTTCGAAATATCTCAACCTTGGCGCCACCTAGGAAGACCATTTTACGCAAACCTGATTCTACTTTAGGGCTGCCATAATCCTGAACCCATCGACCAGGACACTTTTCATCCAAACAAAAAACGATGATACAAGTGAATATGGTGCCAATATATTCCCTTTAAGTACAGTGGCTATGGTTCTGATATTATAAGCAATGCAGTTTTGTGGCACAATCCGTAGAGCTGAATGATTGATGATGATGAAACGCTCACGTTCTGAATTTTTTTCATCATGAAAGAACAAATTTCTCGTGACGGTGACGTAATTTGGAAAAAGCGGCGCCTTTAATGTGGTCTTGAATGTTTGCCTTACCACGATTAGCAAAATTTCGCATATCCTTCAGCGCGCTTCATGATAATTTTTGCCATTTTGTATATGTATAACCTGAAGCTAGTTTCGGTTTTTCCTATTTACAATTTACGCGAATGTACTTAAGTATATGTTTATATTAAATAAATTTTTTAAAGAAATATGATTTTTATGAATTAAGAAAAACTTTCAAAGAACTTCAAAAGGCGTCCTACAAGAGCCCTTCTGAAAGCTCTTTTTTGAGTAGCTAAGCAGAAGCGCTTCAATTTGTGCCACTCCATACAAAAACTGAAAGAAAAAGGAATAACTTTCAGAAAGGTCTTTGGATGAGATTTCAGCTCCTGAAATTATCTACCGGGTAGTAATTTTGTATGACCCCATCTTAACTAAAAAAACTAAACAGAAGAAGGTAAACTCACAAAATACTCAACATGTTTGAAAAAACGTTTAGTTTCAGTTTTTAACTACTAATGACAGGAAGATTTTTTCATAGCAAAAATCTGCTAAAAATTAGAGGAGTGCCTGCATTGACCTTCATTAAAAAAAAAACCAGGACAATTTAAGTGTGGACTAGGACACCAGGACAAATTGTATAATTCAGGACAAATCCTGGAAAACCAGGACGTCTGGCAGCCCTATTCTACTTACATAGCCAGTATATATTTTAAAAAGCAGACAAATCAGCCCGTAAATACGTTATATATAAGACTTTTATTTTTTTTTGTCGTAGTGGACCTTCCGATGGAAACCCCATATTCATGAATTCATTTTATTTTTTTACTCCCAAATTAGTGGTTTTGGTCCATAATTGGACTAGTATTTTTCTATCTATTTTGAATTAGTATGAGACTGGTATATTTCTGACCGAAATCTGACAATTGCCATCTCGTAGGACATCCCCATATTAAAAATACCAGTTGATTGCATGGAAAAAAGATAGTTGGCTGACTAGTTGGGCGTGCGGTTCATACTAGTTGTGGGGTAGTTTACAACTAGTACATTTGACTACAGGGTACATACAAGCGCTGCCCATTTGCGAGATATACAATTTTCAAGTCAAGTCTAAGTCTTGCTTAACTCAGGTTTTACAAAAAAAAATCGTGCGTACTCGTATAAATAAAACTGTTTCCAAATGCTTTCAGTGTTCGGACTACAGTTTTTTGATTTTAAGTATTGAAGAGCAGTGTTTATGCTTTCATATCCTCCCACTGTGCGACAAAACGAAAAAAAATCGAAAAACATGAAGCAATCTATATGGGCAAATCTAAAAAATAGGTACACTCTCCCAAAAAAAATTTTTATTTTTAAATTTGTGAGCACACCTATGTTTTATATATAATTTTATTCGTACTCTCTTAATGAATCGATTAATATAAGTGTAATTCATTTTCATCAAGTGCTTCAAAAGTTAGACGAGGAATAAACATGAAATAGAAAACAAAAGAATAAGCTGGGTTCAAATTACGTTGTTCAAGTTGTAAAATTTGAGCAAAGATTTTGAAAGTTGAACTCACTTAATTGGGACGTTCTTAATTCAATGGCATCTCCCGTTTTACCAGATTGGCTCCGGTTTTCGAGATAACGGTATTTGAAGATTTGATTAAATTTTAACTATTTTATAAATTACTCCATCAGTTTTGAAGTTATTTTACTAAACTTTTGCACATAACGGTTTTTTAATATTACCTTAATTATTCCTTAAAATTATCGAAATGGTTGCACTTTAACGTATAGCTCCATTTGATTTGATACCACGCTCGAAATATTCTGACTATAAGAAGGAAAATAATTAAAAGTACTAAATCGGCGTTTTCGCACACTTCTAGAGAACATTTTTTTGAAGCATTTTACAGGTATATACAACGTTATAAGGACTATTAGTTATAAAAATATTTAGATCGTTTCGACGTATTTTCCAAATGTGCCTTCAAATAAGATATTTTTGGAATAAAAGTTACGCTCGAGATCGCAGAATATTTTATCTTTAAAACATGGTTTATTCTGAAAGCACACCTCTTGCTAAGTTGTCAAATTATTCGTAATTGTTTGTAGAATACGATACATACTTAAAAAGTATTTAAAATTAAATGCTTCAAAAACTATACGCGATAAACCGAAAATGTTGAAAATGGTGAAATGTGGAGTTACAGACTTTGAGTTACTTGCCATTTCGTTATTTTTTAATGCACACTTTTCTTACCTACTACATATGAAGTATACACATAAGTGCTAAATGCCCATTAAATTTCAAATGAGAATATGGTGTGCTTCAAAAGTTATGACATAATTAATTTTGCCCCTCTTAAAAATTACATAAAAACTTCACTTGTTTTCATTATTTTTTTAAATTTAAACACCTATAATTCAAAAGTTATGCAGCAAATTGATCCAAATCTTTTTTGAGGCTTCAAGTATAAGTCAATGAATTATATCCAAAAGCAACCAGCTTGATATAGTTTCCAACAGTGAAAATAAAGCTAAATAACACCAAGGTTACCTTTTTTTTAGATTTGCCCATATACTTACGGAACTATGGGCCAAATATAGTAAAACTGCGTTTCTAGTTTTTCACTTTGACGTCAGATTTTTTTTATGGATTTTGTAGTTTCAATGATATGATTAATTCCAAAAATTATTTAAAAATTCATTCTAATGTAGAAAAGAAGTATGGATTCTGTAGAATTAAAAACCATTTATTTTGTTTTTTTGAAAATGTCCTTTTAATTAATTTTATTTTTTTGAGCGTATAAAGTTAAAGTCCACGAAATTCGAGGATGTGGTCGAGTGCATATTAGCCCTTAACATGTAATTTTTTCGAAAATAATTATTTTAAAATTTCGAGGATATTCAATGATAAAGTGTTAAAATGACATTGTAAATACCTAATTGTAGTGAGTTGGCACATGGTTGCCACTCGCCAACATTTTTTTCTACCAAAATCTCTTAAGAAAAGTTACCAAAAGTTACCAAATCTTCACTACCAAAATCTTCACTTCTTCACTGAGATAAAAATATACTGAATAACACTGCTATATTTCATAACAAATACGTATATACTTACAGCCCGGTTCTGTGCATTTAATAAATTCAATATTTTTATAATTTGTAAATCTATTTATCAAGAACTCCCAGTTCTAGCACAGAAGTTTAAATATATTTTCTTGATGAATTATCAAGATTGAATATGCTATTGACAATTATAATAATTTTTTTTTATTAGAAAATATTTTTCTATCAATTAATTGCTGCATGTGCCGTTATTCTCATTTTCGTTGTTGTTGCTTGCGACGGGGTAGGAGTATGTGTAATGTGGAACGATTTTCCATCATCCCTTGTCAAATTTGGTTTGGAGACAAACCGGTTTCAGCGTTGTGCCATTTTCAGTGTAATTTTTCGTTCGGAATGTGCCGATACTTGGACCTGCGGCTCACGGAATAATAGCGCCGGCACACAAAAAAAGGTGCTTTTAACCGTTCGCTTGACTCGTACAAAATTTCGAGTAAATTGCGAAAATTGCTATTTTTTTGCTATTTTTTCGGTTTTTTTTATAATTTACTGTACGTCGAAATATATGTCGGTAGGTGTCGAAATACATGTCGGTAGGTGGGTCCGATAAAAAGCACGCGACATTTTTTTTTGCCCGAATAATCAAAACGATTTTTGGACCTGACCAAAAATTGCCAGATGATCAGTATTAAAATGTGATAGGGTAGAATTCAAAATTTATCGCGAAAATTCGAAAGTTGTTTTAAAAGTGCAGCCCTTGGTGCTGCCACTGTAATTCAAATATTTCCAGTATTTGAATATGGGATGACTCTAATTCAATCAAAGTAATTTTGTAAACGTGTCAGTATTGCTGCCACTGAAACTCGAAGGGAAACATAATTCATGAAAATGAAAACATTATTCATTTCTTTCTTGTAATGCAAATAGATGTTTAGTTGCNTTTGTAAATCTATTTATCAAGAACTCCCAGTTCTAGCACAGAAGTTTAAATATATTTTCTTGATGAATTATCAAGATTGAATATGCTATTGACAATTATAATAATTTTTTTTTATTAGAAAATATTTTTCTATCAATTAATTGCTGCATGTGCCGTTATTCTCATTTTCGTTGTTGTTGCTTGCGACGGGGTAGGAGTATGTGTAATGTGGAACGATTTTCCATCATCCCTTGTCAAATTTGGTTTGGAGACAAACCGGTTTCAGCGTTGTGCCATTTTCAGTGTAATTTTTCGTTCGGAATGTGCCGATACTTGGACCTGCGGCTCACGGAATAATAGCGCCGGCACACAAAAAAAGGTGCTTTTAACCGTTCGCTTGACTCGTACAAAATTTCGAGTAAATTGCGAAAATTGCTATTTTTTTGCTATTTTTTCGGTTTTTTTTATAATTTACTGTACGTCGAAATATATGTCGGTAGGTGTCGAAATACATGTCGGTAGGTGGGTCCGATAAAAAGCACGCGACATTTTTTTTTGCCCGAATAATCAAAACGATTTTTGGACCTGACCAAAAATTGCCAGATGATCAGTATTAAAATGTGATAGGGTAGAATTCAAAATTTATCGCGAAAATTCGAAAGTTGTTTTAAAAGTGCAGCCCTTGGTGCTGCCACTGTAATTCAAATATTTCCAGTATTTGAATATGGGATGACTCTAATTCAATCAAAGTAATTTTGTAAACGTGTCAGTATTGCTGCCACTGAAACTCGAAGGGAAACATAATTCATGAAAATGAAAACATTATTCATTTCTTTCTTGTAATGCAAATAGATGTTTAGTTGCAAAAGGGTGACAGGTAATAAGATCAACGGAAATAAGGTCAATTGACTTTATTTCCCACCCTGGTGTACCCCGCGCGACCGGCGCGCACACCACGCCACGCTACGCCGCGCCACCACCTAAGCTTTAACTGTCATCAGTGATATTAATGCTACCTTATATAACGACAGGTAATAAGTCCCAGATGGTTTCTAAAATCACAAATTAGTTTTTGTGCAAATTGCAGATAGAGGGTATTAATGAATTCAAGCCCTCGATATTTCACATTTTTATATTTGTAAGTTATTGGAAGCAGGGATGCCAACTTGGCTCAAACCGTGCCATTTGTTCCTATTTTATTTCAAATGGCACTTAATTTTTCAATTTGGCACAAAATGCCAAAATGGCACTTTTGTAAAAAAAATAACATTTCAATACATTTTTGTGAAATCCTTTGCGTGCACTTCTTTTTCTCAACTAAAATTTTCTAATTTATAAAGGCTTTTCAACTGGTTTATCTTATTTTATCATTGCACTTTTGTTTTGAAAATGTGGCTTTATTTTATTGCTAAATGTGAATGATTAAAAGGAATTACACCTTTTTTGGCACTTTTATTTTTCTATTTGGCACATTTTGGCACTTTTTTATCCTCAATATGGCACCTCATAACTAAGCAGAGTTGGCAGCCCTGATTGGAAGATTTCTGCTGTGTTTTGAGGCAACAACTTGTCTGCAGTAAAAAAGCATATAATTTGTGTTTCAAAAGTGTGTGAAAACCAATCAATTAACTTATATGATCTCGGTTCCGATATTAAATAATCAATAATTGTTTATACCCGCATTTTGGCACATTGGCTCGTTGAATGTGCCATCTAATAAATAGTGTCGTCGTTCTCCTTAGCTGCTTTTAAATGACTGCTGGCGGAGACATAAATACAGTGTAAGAAAATTATTTTTCTAGAATTGTTTCCTTATAGAAAGGTTGGGTTCTTTTCCACCTTAGACATTCCGAATTCGTTCAAAATATGCTAATTTAAAACACAGAATTCTTTCAGTGCTCCTCCGGGGTTTTTGGACATGTACTGTTTCTTCAATTTAATAGTGTTCGCTTTATTTTTGTAGAAACGAAAAATGTTTTGCAAGTTATGGATCATTTCTCCACTCTTTCTTCAAATATTTCTCGTATTCCAGCTGTGCGCAGGCGTTTAGTTTTTCGCATCGTGTTTTTACATATTCGTAATTTAAATTCTTTTTTTAATATAATCAATTGGAGGTAGTTCATGATTGTGTGTGGATTAATATCACAACACTGAGGATTTGGCAAAAGCCTTTTTCATCTATTAAAAAGCAACACTTACGGGGCAATGTTTATTGTAAGAACAACATTTTTTTCTATGAATCGACATACTTTAGCATTGTTGACGCTATTTCCATTTGAATGAGGAAATAGCGTCAATGACTTTATTTCCAAATTTTTGTTGACTTTATTTCGCTTTTGAAAAGGTTATAATGTCAATTGACTTTATTTCGCACCAGGGTGGGAAATAAAGTCAATTGACCTTATTTCCATTGACCTTATTACCTGTCACCTGCAAAAGTTACCAAAATGAAATAAAAGTTACCAAGCTACCAAACCGTTTAACAGTTACCAATTTTGGTAGAAAGTTACCAATTGTGGCAACCATGAGCTGGCAATGGCATACAACAACAACCTTTCGTTAATTTATTTTGTTTCGATGTTAACGATTGATGATTTATTTCGTTTCAACGTTAACGATTGAGTTTTGTTTCGTTAATTTAGCTCTGAAACAAAACGGAATTATTTTGATAAGTTATTTTTTCGCATCAAAAAAACTTAATCGATTCATATAGTTTGTTGAGCATCTCTGGTATGTGAATGAAATAAATTTCTTAGTTTAGATATTTGGCTATTGTGTAAGTTGTGAAAGTCTATAGGTTCGCTTCCTCCTTCAGTCCTAGATATTATCATCCTGTGTGTGCATGAGTTTGGGTGTAATTTTCTGCCTCTGAGTCGCTATTTCTAGGTTGTTATAGACCAGTTTATGATTCTAATGAGCCTGTTTCCCCAACCCGGTTTTTTTATATCTATACGCGGTTTTTTTGAAATCTTGATTATTCGTATATCGAATAAACTGAATTTTTGTATAGAATAAACAGTTTTTTTTCATTTAAGCACTCTCAGAGATTTGTCATTGTCTGCCAAGGGACGGCCGCTATTTGAAAAACCTTTTTCGATGTTGATGGGCCCAGAAATATAACCATGGACCTCCCGAATGGCATTAGGCACCTCTAATCACTCGGCTACGGCTGCAAGACCGAACGTGAGCTTTTCACTGATTTTTGTTTTAATTTTGCTTTGCTTTTTTCGAATAACTCGAAAACCGATTTTTGAAAAAAGGCGAATAATCGAACGCCCTAGTGTGTAAGCACTGGTATGCCGAATGTGTTGATAGCTTGGCAGACATTTAAGAATTTAAGTGTGCTTTAAGGATAAAGTTTAGGCGATTCTCGTATTTAGTCTGTTCCAATAGCAGTCCGGTTTACAGGATTTAGTCAGAACTTACAGGAAGTCGTTCCTATTTACATAAAACCTGTAAGTGGGAACTGTTCCTAGTCAGAAGTTACCGGATTTAGTCCGGATTTTTTTCCCCCGTAAGTTCATGAAAAGTGTCAAACGATCACCTAATTTGCATGTGCAAACAAAAACAAAAAGCGGTGAAAGCAAAGAACCTTATATTTGTAAAAAAATGGAAGTAAACAACGAAATGTGTGAATATGTATAGATTTTAATAATTATTTAGTGATATTTCAGCCATATCAGTGTTGTACAAATGGCATGTAAACAAACCGCCTGACGTTTTTACAGTAAATAGTGCTCTTTGCGTTCCCGTGCCCTTCTGCATCTGTTCTCCTTTTACTCTCACTTGAGAGAGTAAAATTGTCGTTTGACAGTTCCACAGGTTTTAGTCCGAAGTTCAAACGAACAGACTAATTGTTTTGAGAATTGTTTCTTAATAGCTGTTATCAGAAGGGAAGACAAAAATATGCAAATGCATATCGCATATCGTCGTTTAAAGTACAAAACCGCGTATCAACAAAATGCAAAACCTCGTATGTGAGGTTGCCTAAATTATTTTCTATAGAGTAAAAATACTCATATTTCAAAATGGTTCGTGTTTTTATAAAGCAATCGCATTTCTGGCTAGTATATTTCAGGACGAATGGATAAAGATTGAGCCAAGAGCTTGTGTGAGCAAATCCAATTTTTGGCAGCCAATGTCAGTTACGCCGCAACAAGAAGAGAGAGGCCGAAATACGTGAGTGCGAAGAGCTTGAAATGCTGGCGGACAGGAGGAATGCCCGAAAATTTTACCAGAGAGTAAGGCGACTTACGGAAGGTTTAAAGACCGGGGCGCACTCCTGTAAGAACAATAATGGCGACCTAGTAACTGATGTCCAGAGCGTACTTAAATTATGGAGGGAACACTTTTCCGCCCTACTAAATGGTAGCAGCACGGAAAGTTGTGGAGAAGAAGAACCCGAGCCCGCAGTCGATGATGACGGAGTCGACGTTCCACCGCCTGACTATGACGAGGTACGTATAGCAATAACGCGGCTGAAAAACAACAAAGCCGCTGGAGCTGACAGCCTGCCAGCTGAGCTATTCAAGTACGGCGGCGAGGAGTTGATAAGGTGCATGCATCAACTCTTGTGCAGAATATGGTCAGATGAACGCATGCCCGACGACTGGAATTTAAGTGTGCTCTGCCCAATCCACAAGAAAGGTGACCCCGCCATTCGCGCCAACTACCGCGGGATCAGCCTTCTAAGCATAGGTTACAAGGTCTTATCGAGCGTATTGTGTGAAAGACTGAAGCCCACCGTCAATGAACTGATTGGGCCTTATCAGTGTGGCTTTAGACCTGGCAAATCCACCATAGACCAGGTATTCACAATACGCCAAATCTTGGAAAAGACCCGCGAGAAAAGGATCGACACTCACCACCTATTTGTCGACTTTAAAGCCGCTTTTGACAGCACTAAAAGGAGTTGCCTATACGCCGCTATGTCTGAATTTGGCATCCCCTCAAAACTCATACGGCTGTGTAAAATGACGTTGAGCAATACCACCAGCTCCGTCAGAATTGGAAAAGACCTCTCCGAGCCGTTCGCCACAAAACGGGGTTTCAGACAGGGCGACTCCCTTTCATGTGACTTCTTTAATCTGATGTTGGAGAAGATAATAAGAGCTGCAGAACTGAACCGCTCAGGAACAATTTACTATAAGAGCGTGCAATTGCTGGCTTATGCCGATGACATCGACATCATCGGTAACAAAAACCGCGAAGTCTGTTCTGCCTTTTCCAAGTTGGATAGGGAAGCAAAGCGCATGGGTCTGGTGGTAAACGAGGACATGACGAAGTATCTCCTGTCATCAAACAAACAGTCAGCACATTCGCGCCTTGGCACCCACGTCACTGTTGACAGTTACAATTTCGAGAAAGTAGAGAATTTCGTTTACTTGGGAACCAGCATTAACACCGATAATAATGTCAGCATTGAAATCCAACGTAGAATCACTCTTGCCAACAAGTGCTACTTTGGACTGAGTAGGCAATTCAGGAGTAAAGTCCTCTCTCGACGTACGAAAACCACGCTCTATAAGTCACTCATCATGCCCGTGCTGGTATATGGCGCAGAAGCATGGACAATGACAACATCCGATGAGGCGGCTCTTGGGGTGTTTGAGAGAAAGATTTTGCGGAAGATTTACGGTCCTTTACGCGTTGGCGACGGCGAGTACCGCAGACGATGGAACGATGAGCTGTATGAGCTTTACAACGATATGGACATAGTGCAGCGAATTAAAATACAGCGGCTCCGCTGGCTTGGTCATGTCGTTCGAATGGACACCGACGCTCCAGCTCTGAAAGTATTCAACTCGGAACCCGCTGGTGGTAGCAGAGGAAGAGGGAGGCCCCCACTGCGATGGAAAGATCAGGTGGAGAAGGACTTGGCTTCACTTGGCGTTTCCAATTGGCGTCAGTTGGCACAGAGCAGAAACGACTGGCGTGCTTTGCTGAACTCGGCCAAAATCGCTTAGGCGATTACAGCGCCAAAAAAGAAGAAGAAGAAGAATGTCAGTTACGCGGTTTTGCAGAATGACGATACGCGGTGTTGTACTTTAAACGACGATACGCCAATGCATATTGTGACACAAAATGCATATTTTGGCGAAAATGCATTAAAATGCATAAAAAGGATTATTTTGGTAATAAGCTAATTTTCACATAATTTCATCTGACAATACCTTTGCGGATATAGCCAGGGTTGCTGACGAGGTATGTTTAATTCACAAATGGAAAAAGCTGACAAACAACGGAAAGTTCCGTTATTTTCTAGTAAAGCATTTTAATATACTCGTAAAACATTTGGACTGTTGCTTTCAAATAGCGAAGTTTCGCTCTAAATCGGGTTTGGTGGTTGAAAAATTCACTAAAAATTTGTCGTTTTTAGCGAAAGCTGTTTGATAGTTTCCAGATCTGTTGCGAACTTGGCACGGAGTTTTATTCTGCATCTATTGTAACTGCTCAATATCAGAAACAAAAATATTTCGTGTGAAGCAACACTTCAATAAAATGTTGCAAAATTTTGTCCTGGAGAATTGTCAACTTTTAAATTCTGTCCAACAAAGTTCTATGGATGGATGTTCTATGGATGCCACTATCCAATTCCTATGTAGAATTGCTCGGTGATTTTCAAAATCGCGTTAATTTTTTTTTCTATGGATACGTTTTCGAGATATTTTCAATTTACCGTTATTCAGCTTAAAGCAAAAATTGGATCCTTTTAATCACGTATATCTTACGAACCAATTTAACAATCCTATATATATGAAATGCTCCATAAACCGTATATACATCACTTTCCGATAGAGCTTCTAGTTTCTGAAAAATTAATTAATCATTCCAGCTCTTTTTATTTTCGGAATCACAGAGCAATTCTACATAGAATTTGGATAGTGGCGTCTGGAGAACAAAAACCAAACGAAAATTTGTGATCCAGTGTTTTCAATACATATATGTATGCACAGACATACGACAATCGAAAAAATTTTCGTTATATACATCTTTGGGGCATATATCAAGCATATTTTTAATATTTTGGAGTAATGATCATATTTATAATTAAGTTTCTTGTGCATATTTTAGCCTTCCCTAGTTATCAATATTATTATTATTATAGATTTATATGTCGAAAAAAGGTATTTCAATAAAATATCAAGACCGAAATATAGAACGCTAATTGACTGTCATTTTTCCACGCTCAGTTAATCATGCGGTGATTTGAGGGGCAAGAAAATTAAGTACTGACCATTCCAATCGACTTGAAAAATATCTATAGAAAAAATTTACCATTCCGCTGGGCCTGGGTTCGCGCTCAGTTTCCGACAACATCAAACAAATTAACATAAAAAAGTCACAGTCGCCCCTCAACAGGCAATGGCAAACCTCCGAGCGTATTCTGCTATGCAAAACAGCTTCTCATAAAAATACAATCGTCGTTCGGAGCTGGCTTAAACAACATCAACATGTGTGACAACCAGGGAAACCAACTCGTGAGGAATTCTCCGATTTGCGGGGAATTTCAGTTTGCGTGAGGACTCGGGGAATGGACCGTTTTTTGTGGGGAATTTCTGCTTGTTGAATTTTAGTATAACAAAGTTTCAAATGGCTAAAAATGACCGTTGATTTTTTGGAATTTTCTTTGTCGCGTATAATTTTATATAGAAGAAATCCCCACCAACTTCGGAAAAAGTCCTAAAACGAAAATTTTTAGCCATTTGAAACTTGCACTTTATTAAATATTCTAGAATTAAGTGGGCTGCAAAACTGCATATTCAAAATATTTCTAGAAAATCCAATTAAAGGCTCAAAATTTTTACGAAAGTTTGCTGAATTTTTTTCAAATATTACACAAAGTTTGAAACTTGGATTAATACGTTTTTGTTTAAAGAACAAACTATATTTTTATAAAAAAATTACTAAAATTAGATAACAAAAAAATAATAATAATTCGTGCCCGTAAAATTTTTCGACCACAGCATGTTTGTAAATATGTATTACATAAATTTTTTCTTATTCTTTATTTGTTAACTAACTTTATAAAAGTTTGGTTTGGTTTATCAATACATAGATGAATTACGTCTAAAAATAAAGTGAACAGAAAGACCAGTAATATATCAAAATACATATTTTTTTTTGTACATAAGGAGATACCTATGGTTGGGGAATTTTACGAAATTTCGGGCAAAATCGGGGAATGTCATTGTCGAAATCGGGGAATTATCAAAAATGAGTTGGCTACCCTGGTGGCAACATCAAGGCGCATGCCACAAAGCAGAGGAGAAGCTTGGCCAAACACTAACATATTGTGTAAGCGCCAATCTATTATTGCTATTATTATTATTATTATAAGGAGATTTTGTTAAAACGTGTTGACAAACTTTGTCACCGAAATTAGACCTAGGGAAAACTAGGCTTAAAGGGTTTCAGGAACTGCCGATTACTAATGTAAGGAACTAACTGCAGATCTTAGTAATCATGTATAATCGCATCATAATCAGAAAAACCGTACTTTTAACATACCCAAATATGGTTTTTGTTTTGTAACGGCATACCAAAAAGTATTATAAAATCGATAAATATCATTTCATTTGCTAAATCGTGATGAATTCTGTAAAATGAGCAAAGGATCTTTATAATATAGTAGATCTGAAGTTTCGATACCCTTTAAATTGTCTTTCCATTCCTCATACTATTAAGAAATTTATTTTCATTATTTGGTTAAAAATGTCTATACGTGAGTACAACAATATACCATTCATTATGCTCGTAATGAAAGGCACAATAAATATGTAAACAACCAGAAGGCTAAGCAACGCTTGAAACGAAAGTGAATGTGAACTTCAAAGCTTTTGCGTTAATGCGCTTTATTCAGGTAATTAAGCGCTTAAGCTGCGTTCGGTCAGGGCAGACGTTCGTCGCCGGGCGTGGCACACTTAGGTAAACGCTTGAGCGTATTTCTGCAAATTACTCGCAACGCCCTATTATTAGTTTTATAACTCATTTGTTGGCTACTCACTTTGCAATTAATGGATAACCATAAAATTACAATATTTGCAATAAAAAGAGTATTTATTATTGTGTACTAAATCACTTTCATTTAAATATGTACTTCAGTCAATGGCTCATTAAAAACAAATAATATTATTTTTTACAGAATTTGTGATGAAATCCATAAAGCCTAGAAAGCAAAAGGCCGCACTTCTTCCCCACGATTTTAGTGATGTGCCGTAAATTTTACACTTATGAACAGAAAGCATTTCGGTTCTTAACAGGTGGGCGCTCGACTATCGTCGGACAAATAAAATTAATCCAGCTCTTTTTATCACCTCAATTGTTTTTAAATAAAACGGAGTTGAAAGCGATGTTTTTTGTGCAAAGCACAAAGAACCCAGTCTCCAGCGGACGTGTGTGTATACACACTTTAGTTAACAAAAGTAAAAAATTATATTAAGTAAATAATCTAATACTTAAAGTAAGCTCATTGGAAGTGTCAGATCTAATTTGAGTTAACTGATAAATCACACCTGTATACTTATTAATAGTTAGGTATGTATCTAAATACCTACATACATGCAGCGCTTAGTGAGGGTACATGCTTTATTAAGTTCGTTCACAAATTTAATTATAAATTCGTATTTTATAATATATTTGTCATAATATGATTTATTAAATGTTACTAAAGAGACATTAGAACGTCTCCTTTTAAATGTATATGAAGATTGACTAAAGAGGCGGTTTTGTAATGTAACTAAATATGGACCGAGTATTAATTTTTGTGGTTAAACCATGCCGATTTTCGACCAATTTTTTCACTGTTTGGCCGAAAACGACCCTAGCACTTTTAGTAAGCAACGGTTTTTTTCTTGATAACTCAATTTATTTTATTTTATATTAGATCAAATCACAACAATTTAAAAAAATTTTAGTTAAAAGATCATATAATGGCCCCAGGTGCAACAGTCGGCGCATATGGGGAAAGTTTCTGATCGCCATTATCCAGGGAGTGGCCACAAACGATTATTTTGCATCTGGTTGAAGCAGTTCGTTGTTGAACGCAAGTAATGTGAGCAAACCCGAAAAGCAAAAAAGATGCCACCTTCCGGGCTTCGATTGGACGCAATGCGAGCCTTGTAGGACAGATATAAGAAGCTTAAGAGGGAAGCGAGACGTATATCACGTAATAAAAAGAGAGATATCGAGATACGGAAGTGCGAATGGCTTGAAATGCTGGCCGACAGGAAAAACAGCTGCAAATTTTACCAAAAAGCTAGGCAAGTTACGGACGAAGACGAGCCCCTGTAAGAAAAACCATGGCGACCTAGTGACCTATGTTCAGAACGTACTTAAATTATGAATCAAGGGTAGCAGCACAGAAACTAGTGGAGCAGATAAACCCGAGCACCCAGTCGATGATGACGGAAGCGATTTGCCACCGCCTTACTATAGGGGTATTCTCGAAGTCTTGTACGTTGCACGGATTGCACGAAATGCAAAATACTCTTCCAAATTCGGAGATTAAGTAGCAAGCAGCGGAATTCTTTATCGAATAAAATAACAAGGTGCAGAAAAAAATAAAGTGTGCGAGATGAGAGGAATGAGAGAAAGATGTAGCAATTCCAACTACAAAACAACTAGCACAGAGTCGTATTTATCTTGCTTTTTTTTTGAAAAATATGTGCATGGGTCCAGGCGTTGCATAGTTTGCTTCGACAGGAAATTCTGTTTCCCCTGTATTTTGTTATTAGGGGTATTCTCTGAGTCACAATTTCTTTGTATGCAAATACACAATAGGTTTATTCTCTGAGTCTTGCAAAGCCCTTGCACGGTGCACGGATTGCACGGTTTGCAAAGCTGTCCCATACGAAAACCGGTTTTAACCGTGCAATCCGTGCAATCTGTGCACCGTGCAAGGGCTTTGCAAGACTCAGAGAATAAACCTATTGTGTATTTGCAAGTTGTGTTTTCTGTTGCGGGTTATTTATCAACTGCTGAAATTTCCCTTAGGCAAAGACACTTTGGGAATGACTATTGTTTTTAAGTGTCTACTTCGGGATTCTCGGGACTATATCGGGATTTTTTAGACTATTTCGGGACTCATTCGGGATTTTTTAGACTTCATCGGAAGAGTCCCGAGGATCCCGAAAATCCCAAAGTAGTCTCGAAAATCCCGAAATAGTCCAAAAATCCCGAAATAGTCCAAGAATTCCGAAGTAGTCCCGAAAATCCCGAGGATCCCGAAAATCTGTTGCGGGTTATTTATCAACTGCTGAAAAAAATTAAAATTGGAAAATAATATTTCTCAGTCCCATAGAATTTGTTTTTATAACTTTTGATTTTGAAATTTTAGCAAAAGTCATTATAAACAATTTATGAGTTTGAAAATGAAAAGCGTTGGGCACATGTAATAGACCTGAATTGATATGAAGAGTATAATATATGTATGTACATATGTGGGTATATGAATAACGATTGTACTTTCGCTGTAGAAATTTTAGGTCTATGTTATATAGTTTGACTATTGTCAATTATGTAATTCTAATGCTTTGTATTGCATGCGCTCCACGTTTTCCGTTTTCAATCTCATAAATTGTTTATAATGACTTTGGCTAAAATTTCAAAATCAAAAGTTACCAAAAACAAATTCTATGGGATTGAGAAATATTATTTTCTAATTTTTAGTCCATTTAAGTAAGTGAAGTAGGCTAATACGAATTCAAGGAATTTTACTTTTCTTCTTTTTCTTGGGAGATATGGTTTGTAAAATTTTGAATTTTTTCGTGATTCTGACCATTCATGTACTTCTTCAAATCGATGTATCTCGGGTCCTACTCATCGTAGAGACGTTGTTTCACGGCTAAAGAAACGGGCTTTACATTTCTATATAAGATGGTCATGATTGTCCTAAAGCTAACTTAGCTATTAACAGTTGAACTTTTTGAAGTCGATTAACATAGTGAAGACCAGTAGTACACCATCGTAATCCTTGTTTAATCTTTATAAAAAACGTGATTAAAAAATGGGCATTTTCAAGAACTATTTTTAAAATATTTTTTTTTTGTGACGAGATGGTTTATTTGGTAATTTGTTTTCGAAAACTTATGACGAGATTTATATAGCAATACGTTAAAAATCGGGTTTTGCAAGATGCGCTCAACTTCTAAAAGTAATAAAAAAATTTAAAAAAGAGTTTCATAGCCCAATTCTGTATCGGTGACAAACATCTTTTTACTGAAAATTTTAAACTTTTTCATATATTTTTCCCTAAAAAAAAACTGTGACAAAAATTTGTCACTGAAACAGAATAGAGCCGATAATGTTAATTTTTCTCGATTTCTGGTTTCTGGTTTTCGATTGAGATGGTGATTTTTCACGATTGCCTAATTTTATTTAATATTTCGAATACCGGAAAAATTAACTGCAGGCTCATTTCATGTAAAAGAGGAAAACCACATAGATTTAAATATGCTCTAATTATCACTATTTTGATAATAACCTTTTCTTAAATGACTACATCTCATTTATCTGTTGAAAGATATTCAAAGAAAATACAAAGAAATTGTGATTTTTGTCCATGGAAACTTTTATTTCATGCCAAATTACTTTACACCTGTTACAAGGAGATCTCCCACCAGTCCCAACTTAAAATATTTTTTTTTTTTTTATTTCTATGAAGATTATATAAACCTTATTTTTATTGAAAACGAAAGCGTATAATTCATATTTTACAACACAAATGCATCGTTCGTGAATATTAAGTGTTTTGGCTAAAATTCATCTTTGAGTGCACAAGGTTAAAATAGAGTTATTTTCAGTGTCCCACCAGTCACATTCATTCGAATGATAGTTACATAAAACTGAGAAAATTAGTGACTTTGAAATATGTATTTTCATCAGATGTAAGCGCTATCTGAAGGCTCATTATCAATTACAAAAAAAATCACTTAAGTCCACTCTACGCTGCTGTCGATTTGCTTATTTCCTCAACATCGCAAATAACGCATACCAGATTACAACACAGATAAAACTGTGGCAACTGCATATGTACTTGCATATTCTCGATGCCCTGAATGTGATGCCCAACAGCTTTAATTATTTTCTGTTACATGTGTTATATGCATTGTAACTACATATTTTCGCTACAGTAGGTCTCAGCGCGATAAGGCCTTCAGCCATAAGAAAAAAACAAAAAAATAGCAGAGTCAAATGCTTAGGTTTGCATAGTTGCCAATTCCACAGCCACTGCCACAGCTACAACCATAACAGTTGCAAATGCAGTAGCAATTGTTGTAGCTACCTTTTGTTGCTTTGGGACAATATTAGCCTTCTCCTTATTGTGTGTGCGCGCAGCTTCTATAGCAAAATAAATATGAATAACTAATAATAGACGCGAAACGGACAAAAAGTTGGGAAGGCTGGGGTTGAGGCTAAGTTTTGGGTTGCGCTTGTGGCTCCACAGCTGCCTGATCATAATCCGCACAGCTGTAGCGGCGCGTTTTGGTTATTAGCCACGGTAATAACCGCGATTGTGGTAGCTACCGCCGCTGACGCTGAGTGCCTACTGCACATTTTGTTGAGTTCCTGCTCTGAAGGACATCTTGATGATGTCGTTGCGCTGCATAGCTGTTGTTTTTGCTGTTATTGCAGGCATAGCAGCTTTGCGCAGCGCGCCCAAAAACGGGTACAGTACAGTAGCGACACACATTTTTTAATTTGTTGCTTTAAGTTTTTTTTCTTGTGCTTGGCTTACTTTTTCTTCTTGCTTTAATTTTTGTTAAATGGGCCAGGGTGCCGCGTGCATGCCTTCTATTTAGTTGCAGTGTTAAAACTGCATTAGACCGAAGCTGATGAAGTGCACTTTTTACGTTTTTACTAATATTTCCATTTATTTTTTATTTTATAGTTATTTGATTTTTTGTTTCGTTTTAATTTTCGTTCAACCGTCTCGAGGCGCTACAACGGCAGTAGCAACGACGATCACAAATAGGTGCACAAATGTGCAAATTTAACACGCTCGCACTCACGAGGCGGTCTCAGGCAACAACGTAACTATTTCTGCGGCGGCGATGGCTGGAGCAATAGTATTAGCGCTAGCGGTAGCGGTGATATCGGTGGCACTTACTGGTTGCTGGTTAGAAGACTATGTTTATGAGTGCATTTATGCAAGTGTACTCCTGCGCGCGCCCGCTATACGAGCCCACTTTTCTTTCAATAACATGACCGACCGACAACGCGCGCGGGCGCCACACCCAAAAAATGCAAACGCCATGGAAATTGCAATAGGCAAGATGTGCCCCAACTAAAACTGATCGACTGGCCAAATGGCTTTGGCCATTGGCGAATACTCAAATAATAGCGGCAGCGATGGCTGTTGCCAGTTGCAGTCGATTACAAAAAATACAAACGGGTAAAAAAGTAATATCACAGAAAAGTCTACATACCAACGGACATATGTACATATATAAGTGTGCTTCAAAGTACAGCATTTTCAGCTGTCCACTGGTAAATGAAATGAAATGCTCGACGCGCAGTTAACGCCCCGCTTCCATTAAGACCAAAATGCAGCACAAAACATATTTTTCGAATTCCTTACGCAATCGCCGCCACAAATTAAATTAAGCATTCCCAAAAGTACTGAAAACGAATTAAATAAAATGCACAAGGAAAACATCTGATCGCTTAGCATTTGCCCCAATTCGCTGCCCACCTACCACAGCCCGTCAGCTGTCAGTTATCCAGCGCGCTCGCGCTTGCGGTCCTCTGCTCTGCACAGTCTACAAAAACCGTTAATGAAACAATTACCCGCTTGCTGGCTAGCTACGCGAATTCGAAAATTTATGCATACCCGAAGGACATCACGCGCTCCTCATTGATCCGCGGAGACCCGCGTCTCCGTCAACGACTTTCATAGTTGAAACCATCGACTGGCTAGCATCCCCATGGAGACTGTATTGCACATCTTTCCTATTACGTGTAATATCTGGTTTGAAGTTTTTTTTCTACTTTTTTTTAACTATGTTAGATGTTCCATTTTTTTTTTGCAGTGGAATTGACGTTTTGTACTTTACTGCAGTTCGTTAGGAGCCGTGCGCATTTCATTAGATTTTTGTTTTATGATCATACATTTTTTGTTTGTTAGTTTTACTCCATTTAAGTCACTTTGTGGCACAGCTTCTTTGGAAATGACAATTTCTAGAAGACATGCAAGAATCACACAAAGTGGATTAACAAATGGAATAAGACGATGACATTCGCTGCAATTTTTGTGAGTTACATCATCCATATTTCTAACAAGTGCATAGTTTGGTGACAGGTAACAAGATCAACGGAAATAAGGTCAATTAACACTATTTCGCATACTGGTGCGAAATAAAGTCAATTGATATTATTACCTTTTCAAAAGCGAAATAAAGTCAACAAAAATTTGGAAATCAAGTAAATGATGATATTTCCTAATTCAAATGGAAATAACGTCAAAAATGCTTAAAGTACGTCGATTCAAATAAAAAAATTGTTGTTCTGGCATCGTACGTGAGATATAAATGTTGTTACAATAAAGGTGAAAGAGGTTATTGCCAAATCCTCAGTGTGCTATTAATCAACACAGAATCATGAACCACTACCAATGGATTTTATTAAAAAACTCAAAATTACGAATACAAAAAAAACACGAGGCGAAAAACCAAACGCTAAAAGAGCTGGAATACGAGAAATATTCGAAGAAGGAATGTAGAAATGATCCAGAAATTACAAAACATGTTTCGTTTCCACAAAGCGAACAATATTAAATTGAAGAAAGAGTGGATTGCGGTCATGTCCAGAAACACCGGAGGACCACTGAAATAATTGTGTTTTTAAAATAGCATTTGAACGAATTCGGAATGTCCAAGGTGGAAAATAAACCTTTTGTATAAGGAAGGAGGGAGGAGAAGCTCGGCCAAACACTAACATATGTGTAAGCGCCAATCTATTATTTTTATTATAACGAAACAATTGAGTCGTCCACTTGCAAAGTGCTCTATGTAAAATTTTTTTGATTTTTAGTTTTTGGTGGTTAACGTACCAGTATTTAAAGTAGTTTCATGTCCACTAACAATACTGTGCAAAATCCGTATATATTCTGAAAAAAATAGCATCAAATGTTAGCTACTCTAGCAAAAGTCGCTATAGTACTTACTGTTTGTATATACACTTTCAAAAGTCGCTATAATATTTATTGTACGTATTTATACAAGTTCAAAAGTCTCCATCTTCTGATCAACTTAGAAAACTGCGAGAAAACGACGTCGTAAAAAAGAAGTAGACCAATCTTCATGGAAGAGGGAACGCGAAAAGCTGAGAAAAGCTAGCTCTGTAACAGTAACTGTTTCAAAACTCGCTATATTAATTTTTTATATATAAAATTTGCAAAAACTACTATACTGCGATTTTGTTTTTTAATGTTATTAGACTCTTATTTATCCAAATTTTCAGATAATAAAAAAAAATATACAACTTGGATTTTACTTGTTGTTGTAGACGTTTTTTTTTAATTTATGGCTTACTATTATAAAATCACACAACGCTGTTTGCAAGTGGACTACTCAATTATAGAAACGGAATTTTCTTACACTGTGTTCATGTCGTCGCCAACAATTTGTGACATCATTTAAAAGCAGCTTCGGAGGACGACGACACTATTTATTAGATGGCACATTCTAGCCAGTGTGCCAAAATGCGGGTATAAGCAATTATTGATTATTTAATATCGCAAACAAGATCATGTAAATAGTTTGATTGGTTTTCAAACACTTTTTGAAACTCAAATTATATGCTTTTTTACTGCAGAAAAGTTGTTGCTAAAACTCAGCAAAAATCTTCCAATTACTTACAAATATAAAACTGTAAAATATTGAGGGTTTATATTCAATAATAACCCTCTATCCGCTACTAACTACTGATGTTAATTCTGATATGAAATTTTATAGTGTGAATTCTTCTGTCAAGCGTTATACAAGGTCAGCGTTAATATCACCGATGACGGTGAAGTCTTTGAGAGAAATGCTATCAGCAATTCCGACGCATTCATAGTTGGTGCTGCCTTTGGTTTTTGTTTGTTTTTATGTTTTGGTTTAATATTCTAAATCAAAATAAAATAAATCACAATAAAATAACTCGAAATCAGTGATACCATTCACGACGGAGTTCATGATAGCGATTTCCCGCCGTGACAACGTCGGGATCTCCGACGGAACTCATGATAGGCCTGTTAATGTTTGAAAGAGTAATAATGCCAATGGATTTTATTTCGCTTTTGAAAAGGTAGTAATGTCAATTGACTTTATTTCGCACTAGTATGCGAAATAGTGTCATTTGACCTTATTTCCGTTGATCTTGTTACCTGTCATCGTACAGTTTGTTTATTATTTATGGTAACTATTTTTTTGAACTTTTTAGTAACACCGACGCGATACTCGAGGACTCAGAATTGATATGATAATAGGCATTGGCCATTAGAGTGGCCTGCTGTTTGTGCCAATTACCGCGGGATAAGTTTTCTTGACATTGCATAAAAGGTATTATGGACAAAGCTGTGCGAATGACTGAAGTCTTCCTTGTCCAATCGGTTGATTTTGTCTGTGCGGTATAGGAAGTAGGAAATGTACCATTGGCCAGATATTCCCAATGCGTCAAATCCTGGAAGAGGTAAGAGAATCGATAAACACAAACTGGTTGCCTATTTTAAAGCTGTCTTTGATGCCGGAAAGTAATTTGTCTAGCGGGACGTTGCACAGTGTTACGGCTTCATAAACTTTTTGAACGAAAATATAAGTAGCGCTCCTAGGTAAATGAAATTTTGTAGGCAGTTCAGTTATGAGTTAGTTAAGATAAATTTAAAAAACGGTTGAAATCGGTGACTCCATTGGGCCTATAGTAAAAATTTGTAAATACATATTTTAACTCAAGCATAAAAAATTAAGATATCTTAACGAAACTCGGTGCATAAGTTACGCTTATGACGGCCGACGGTGTTAGAAATGGGCGAAATCAGGCAAGAGCTGCACCTGTTTCTCATATAGCGATATTTTTTTTTAACACAAAAAATTAGATATTTCAGTCAATCAAAAAGAGAAATTGCGCAAATTCGTCATTTAGATTGACTTCCGAGGTGCCAAATTGTATTTGAGATTTTGAATGCATGGTTAGTTTAAGGTATTTAGTAAATAAACATTGCAAATACGTGGAAATAGTTCAGTATCTATAGGTATCTCTTCTTTCCTTAAGGTAAAGTTTTCTAAATATTTTCACTTGCGAAAACAAAAAAAGTCCACAAAATTGAAACATTTTATTCATTACCTTGCAAATACGGCGTGCTTCACTGCGCCTTGAAAGTATTTTTGTGTTGTTACTCCCTCCCAAAACTCTTATGGCTTCATTCCTAAAAAATAAAATAGATAGGAAGAGTTTTATGAAGTGAGATTTTCAAAACGATTTTCGATAACTCGATTGTACATATCGCGCACTTTTTTCAAAGGTGTATTAATTCAGTATTTACATTATCGTATCAATTTAACTGAATACAATTTTTCAAATAGGTGGCCACTTGCTGCAAAAATATTTTCGACAGTAAACTTTCTTAACGCTCTTTAGTTTGATACCCGCATTGTAATATTTATTTTTTTTTATCAATTTAATATTTGAATTAAACTTTTAAAAGGCGGCAACTCTCCCCGAAATTATTTTTGGGAGTAAACTTTCCTAAACCTATTTAGTCTGATATCCATATCTTCTTCTTATTTCATATCTTCTTCTTCTTCTTATGTAACCGCCTAAGCGATTTTGGCCGAGTTCAACAAAGCACACCAGTTGTTTCTCTTCTGTGCCAATTGACGACAATTGGAAACGCCAAGTGAAGCCAAGTCCTTCTCCGCCTCCCTCTTCCTCTGCTAAAACCAGCGGGTTCCGAGTTGAATGCTTTCAGAGTTGGAGCGTCGGTGTCCATTCGAACGACATGGCCAAGCCAACTGAGCAGCTGTATTTTAATTCGCTGCACTATGTCAATGTCGTTGCAAAGCTCATAGAGCTCATCGTTCCAAGGTCTGCGGTACTCGCCGTCGTCAACGCGCAAAGGCCAGTAAATCTTCCGCAAAATCTTTCTCTTGGACAACGGCTACAAAAGCCGCCTCATCGGTTGTTGTCATTGTCCATGTTTCTGCGCCATATATCAGCACGGGCACGGGGTGACTTATATAGTATGGTTTTCGTACGTCGAGAGAGGTGAATTGCCTACTTAGTCCAAAGTAGCACTTGTTGGCAAGAGTGAAGTTGTGAACACATTGAAAACGGCGAGCTACGGGCCATAGCTTCCAATTTGTTATCTTCATTTTCTAAACGCTTTGTCGATGACGACATTTTTTTGAACGCGGTAGCAACATTTGTATGAGTTTGACATAAAAGAAGAGGAAGAACCTTATCTGTCGCTGAAAAAATAGAAATAGATCTAACCGGGCCACAACCACAATCGTCGCGTAGCTCAGTCGTCCCCAGTTTTATCGCGGACGGCTCGGAGGGGTCTTTCCCAATTCTGACGGAGCTAGTGGTATTGCTCAACGTAATTTTACACAGCCGTATCAGTTTGGCGGGGATGCCAAATTCAGACAAAGCGGCATATAGGCAACTCCTTTTAGTGCTGTTGAAAGCGGCTTTAAAGTCGACACATAGGTGGCGGGTGTCAATCCTTTTCTCGCGGGTCTTTTCCAAGATTTGGCGTATTGTGAATACCTGGTCTATAGTGGATTTTCCAGGTCTAAAGCCACACTGATAAGCGCCAATCAGTTCGTTTACGGTAGGCTTCAGTCTTTCGCATAATATACTCGATAAGACCTTATATCCAATGCTTAGAAAGCTGATCCCGCGGTAGTTGGGGCGAATGGCGGGATCGCCTTTCTTGTGGATTGGGCAGAGCACACTTAAATTCCATTCTTCGGGCATGCATTCATCTGACCATATTCTGTATAAGATGCATGATGCATGCAACTTATCAACTCCTCGCCACCGAACTTGAATAGCTCAGCTGGCAGGCTGTCAGCTCCGGTAGCTTTGTTGTTTTTCAGCCGCGTTATTGCTATTCGTACCTCGTCATAGTCAGGTGGTGTACACCGACTCCGTCATCATCGACCGCTGGCTCGCGTTCTTCTTCTCCACAACTTACCGTGCTGCTACCATTCAGTAGGCTGGAAAAGTGTTCCCTCCATAATTTGAGTACGGTCTAATCATCGGTAACTAGGTCGCCATTGTTGTTATTACAGGAGTACTCCCTGGTCTTGAAACCTTCCGTAAGTCGCCTAACTCGCTGGTAAAATTTTCGGGCATTCTTCCTGTGGGCCAGCATTTCAGGCTCTTCGCACTCACGTATTTCGGCCTCCCTCTTCTTATTTCGGCAAATACGTCTTGCTTCCCTCTTCAGTTCCCTATAGCGGTCCCACATATCGCGCGTTGCGCCCGATCGCTGCGTGGGCCTCTAGGCAGTGTTGCCATTTTTTAGTTTTCAAAAAGCACCAAAAACCTGTATAAAAAGCGTTTTACCACACGAAAAGCACCAAATTATTTTGAATCAAGGGATGCTTTTTTTATAACATAATACTGAAGTACTTCACATTAAAACTGGTATATCTCGAGAAAGAAAAATCGAATCGCAACAGACGAAAATGATGCCCTAATCAGAAATAAGCAAATAATTTGATGTTTTCATTATATAATCTCAAGTATCGCTAAAAAACGTGTTTTTGGCACTTTGAGGTTAGGATATCTCAAAATCCTTGTGCTAGAGCAATTGTGAGGCCAGATTTGGATTCAGCACCAAGTAACGATGTGTTTTACTCAGGTGGTAAAAAAAACAAAATTTGTACAAATAATTAGAAAAGAAAAAAAGAAATACTTAACTTACTTGCGTACTAGCATTTTCAAAGCGAATAGAGTTTAACAAGGTGGGTTTGCAACTTCAGCTTTTTATCAATCATGGTTGTATTTTAGTCCATTTGAATTTGTAGATTCTTGTAAATTCAGTGCTGCCACAGCTTTAAATATTTCAAATTCGAAGTAATTTTAGTTCAGAAAAAAGCACTAAAAATGGCACTATTTAGGCACTGAATAACTTTTTTTGGCGTTTTAATTTTCAAAAAGCCCTAAATCTAGTGGTTAAAGCACCAAGTTGGCAACTATGCCTGTAGGTCGCATCTTTTTTCTCTGCAGCTTTCTGACATTCCTCATCGTACCTGCTGTTCTTTCGAGCTCGCTGAAATCCGACTACTTCTTCGGCGGTGATACTTTATGAGTGGGAGAGGTGGTTTAACTGCTCGCATATGTCGGTTTGTTGAAGAGTGGTCTCTGAGAGCAGGTGTGAGAGTCGAGTAGCGAATGCATTGGCTAACTGATGTCATTGCTGCTTTTCGGCGTTAAGCTTTCCTTGCATATTTGGGCGCACATTTTTTGCGGCACAGAGGCGGGTGCGTATCTTGGCTGCAACAAGATAGTGGTCCGAGTCGATTTTGAGTCTCGGAGTGTACGTACGTTTAAAACACTGGAAGCGTGTCTTCCGTTTATCACAACATGATCGATTTGGTTTCTCGTTTTTCGATCCGGAGACAGCCATGTAGCTTGATGAATCTTTTTATGCTTGAACCTAGTAGTGCATACTAGCATGTTTCGGGCCCCGGCGGAATCGATCAGCCTCAGCCCGTTGTGGAACGTTTCGTCGTGGAGGCTGAATTTTCCGACGGTGGTTCCAAAGCGCTCCAAGCGCTCATATAAGAGATCCTTGGATACTTCATACTTCTCTTCCGTCGGGCATGGGCGCAGATGAGTGGGATGTTGAAGAATCTCGCTTTGATGCGGATTGTGGCTAGACGCTCATCCGCCGGGGTAAACGACAGTACTCGGCACCGATATCCATATTGTAATATTTACATCGGCGTACCCAGAATGAAATTTAGGGGGGGTGGGGGGCTTCGACCCTATTAAGCTGGCATTTCAGGGTACTATTTTATATATATATAAGGAAAATTTGAAAGTTAGGGGGGGAGGTCGAGCACCCCTCTGCCCCTACCTGGCTACGCCCATGAATATTTAGTTTATCTTATCAATTAAATCAAATCAAATCTTCAAATAGGTGGCAACCTTGTATACAAATACTTTCGGCTGTAAGACTTCTTAAGCGTCTCTCTTTTAACAGTCATATTGCGATATTTACTTTATCTTATCAATTTACTTAAACTGCAATTTTCAAAGAGGTGGTTTTCTAATTTTTTTTTCTATATTTTAAGATGGATCTTTAGCAATGCATCGGTGAAACTGCATTCAACTATATGCAGTATGCAGCGGCTGCCTTTACCTTTACATAAGGTTGATAAAATATCATATCTCTCTCCCTTCAGGCCACACTATCTTGTGTCTTACTGATATCTTGTTAACTCTACATCCATCATTAATGCTAGTACAGTTGAAGAAAAAATATATATTTACGATTTCGTTTTCGCACCTGCTACTCTACTTGTCATGGCTAATTGTTGTTGCGAGCACTGAAACTAAGCAGCTTTTAATTTTTTAGAATGATCTCCACAATCATCGAATTTCTTAAGTTGTTTTACCCTTTTATTTGAACAACTAAGTCGATCATCAGCCAGTGATACTTCAAACACATCTAAAGAAAAAACTTGTTATTAAGTATATTTCAAATTCGCATTAAATAGTTTTGTTTACGAAAGAATCTCTTCTGAATTTGTCGTTCCAATATTTTGGCTGCATTTAATAAGCTCCGTACTTAATTTACCATATAGCGATATTTTTTTTTAACACAAAAAATTAGATATTTCAGTCAATCAAAAAGAGAAATTGCGCAAATTCGTCATTTAGATTGACTTCCGAGGTGCCAAATTGTATTTGAGATTTTGAATGCATGGTTAGTTTAAGGTATTTAGTAAATAAACATTGCAAATACGTGGAAATAGTTCAGTATCTATAGGTATCTCTTCTTTCCTTAAGGTAAAGTTTTCTAAATATTTTCACTTGCGAAAACAAAAAAAGTCCACAAAATTGAAACATTTTATTCATTACCTTGCAAATACGGCGTGCTTCACTGCGCCTTGAAAGTATTTTTGTGTTGTTACTCCCTCCCAAAACTCTTATGGCTTCATTCCTAAAAAATAAAATAGATAGGAAGAGTTTTATGAAGTGAGATTTTCAAAACGATTTTCGATAACTCGATTGTACATATCGCGCACTTTTTTCAAAGGTGTATTAATTCAGTATTTACATTATCGTATCAATTTAACTGAATACAATTTTTCAAATAGGTGGCCACTTGCTGCAAAAATATTTTCGACAGTAAACTTTCTTAACGCTCTTTAGTTTGATACCCGCATTGTAATATTTATTTTTTTTTATCAATTTAATATTTGAATTAAACTTTTAAAAGGCGGCAACTCTCCCCGAAATTATTTTTGGGAGTAAACTTTCCTAAACCTATTTAGTCTGATATCCATATCTTCTTCTTATTTCATATCTTCTTCTTCTTCTTATGTAACCGCCTAAGCGATTTTGGCCGAGTTCAACAAAGCACACCAGTTGTTTCTCTTCTGTGCCAATTGACGACAATTGGAAACGCCAAGTGAAGCCAAGTCCTTCTCCGCCTCCCTCTTCCTCTGCTAAAACCAGCGGGTTCCGAGTTGAATGCTTTCAGAGTTGGAGCGTCGGTGTCCATTCGAACGACATGGCCAAGCCAACTGAGCAGCTGTATTTTAATTCGCTGCACTATGTCAATGTCGTTGCAAAGCTCATAGAGCTCATCGTTCCAAGGTCTGCGGTACTCGCCGTCGTCAACGCGCAAAGGCCAGTAAATCTTCCGCAAAATCTTTCTCTTGGACAACGGCTACAAAAGCCGCCTCATCGGTTGTTGTCATTGTCCATGTTTCTGCGCCATATATCAGCACGGGCACGGGGTGACTTATATAGTATGGTTTTCGTACGTCGAGAGAGGTGAATTGCCTACTTAGTCCAAAGTAGCACTTGTTGGCAAGAGTGAAGTTGTGAACACATTGAAAACGGCGAGCTACGGGCCATAGCTTCCAATTTGTTATCTTCATTTTCTAAACGCTTTGTCGATGACGACATTTTTTTGAACGCGGTAGCAACATTTGTATGAGTTTGACATAAAAGAAGAGGAAGAACCTTATCTGTCGCTGAAAAAATAGAAATAGATCTAACCGGGCCACAACCACAATCGTCGCGTAGCTCAGTCGTCCCCAGTTTTATCGCGGACGGCTCGGAGGGGTCTTTCCCAATTCTGACGGAGCTAGTGGTATTGCTCAACGTAATTTTACACAGCCGTATCAGTTTGGCGGGGATGCCAAATTCAGACAAAGCGGCATATAGGCAACTCCTTTTAGTGCTGTTGAAAGCGGCTTTAAAGTCGACACATAGGTGGCGGGTGTCAATCCTTTTCTCGCGGGTCTTTTCCAAGATTTGGCGTATTGTGAATACCTGGTCTATAGTGGATTTTCCAGGTCTAAAGCCACACTGATAAGCGCCAATCAGTTCGTTTACGGTAGGCTTCAGTCTTTCGCATAATATACTCGATAAGACCTTATATCCAATGCTTAGAAAGCTGATCCCGCGGTAGTTGGGGCGAATGGCGGGATCGCCTTTCTTGTGGATTGGGCAGAGCACACTTAAATTCCATTCTTCGGGCATGCATTCATCTGACCATATTCTGTATAAGATGCATGATGCATGCAACTTATCAACTCCTCGCCACCGAACTTGAATAGCTCAGCTGGCAGGCTGTCAGCTCCGGTAGCTTTGTTGTTTTTCAGCCGCGTTATTGCTATTCGTACCTCGTCATAGTCAGGTGGTGTACACCGACTCCGTCATCATCGACCGCTGGCTCGCGTTCTTCTTCTCCACAACTTACCGTGCTGCTACCATTCAGTAGGCTGGAAAAGTGTTCCCTCCATAATTTGAGTACGGTCTAATCATCGGTAACTAGGTCGCCATTGTTGTTATTACAGGAGTACTCCCTGGTCTTGAAACCTTCCGTAAGTCGCCTAACTCGCTGGTAAAATTTTCGGGCATTCTTCCTGTGGGCCAGCATTTCAGGCTCTTCGCACTCACGTATTTCGGCCTCCCTCTTCTTATTTCGGCAAATACGTCTTGCTTCCCTCTTCAGTTCCCTATAGCGGTCCCACATATCGCGCGTTGCGCCCGATCGCTGCGTGGGCCTCTAGGCAGTGTTGCCATTTTTTAGTTTTCAAAAAGCACCAAAAACCTGTATAAAAAGCGTTTTACCACACGAAAAGCACCAAATTATTTTGAATCAAGGGATGCTTTTTTTATAACATAATACTGAAGTACTTCACATTAAAACTGGTATATCTCGAGAAAGAAAAATCGAATCGCAACAGACGAAAATGATGCCCTAATCAGAAATAAGCAAATAATTTGATGTTTTCATTATATAATCTCAAGTATCGCTAAAAAACGTGTTTTTGGCACTTTGAGGTTAGGATATCTCAAAATCCTTGTGCTAGAGCAATTGTGAGGCCAGATTTGGATTCAGCACCAAGTAACGATGTGTTTTACTCAGGTGGTAAAAAAAACAAAATTTGTACAAATAATTAGAAAAGAAAAAAAGAAATACTTAACTTACTTGCGTACTAGCATTTTCAAAGCGAATAGAGTTTAACAAGGTGGGTTTGCAACTTCAGCTTTTTATCAATCATGGTTGTATTTTAGTCCATTTGAATTTGTAGATTCTTGTAAATTCAGTGCTGCCACAGCTTTAAATATTTCAAATTCGAAGTAATTTTAGTTCAGAAAAAAGCACTAAAAATGGCACTATTTAGGCACTGAATAACTTTTTTTGGCGTTTTAATTTTCAAAAAGCCCTAAATCTAGTGGTTAAAGCACCAAGTTGGCAACTATGCCTGTAGGTCGCATCTTTTTTCTCTGCAGCTTTCTGACATTCCTCATCGTACCTGCTGTTCTTTCGAGCTCGCTGAAATCCGACTACTTCTTCGGCGGTGATACTTTATGAGTGGGAGAGGTGGTTTAACTGCTCGCATATGTCGGTTTGTTGAAGAGTGGTCTCTGAGAGCAGGTGTGAGAGTCGAGTAGCGAATGCATTGGCTAACTGATGTCATTGCTGCTTTTCGGCGTTAAGCTTTCCTTGCATATTTGGGCGCACATTTTTTGCGGCACAGAGGCGGGTGCGTATCTTGGCTGCAACAAGATAGTGGTCCGAGTCGATTTTGAGTCTCGGAGTGTACGTACGTTTAAAACACTGGAAGCGTGTCTTCCGTTTATCACAACATGATCGATTTGGTTTCTCGTTTTTCGATCCGGAGACAGCCATGTAGCTTGATGAATCTTTTTATGCTTGAACCTAGTAGTGCATACTAGCATGTTTCGGGCCCCGGCGGAATCGATCAGCCTCAGCCCGTTGTGGAACGTTTCGTCGTGGAGGCTGAATTTTCCGACGGTGGTTCCAAAGCGCTCCAAGCGCTCATATAAGAGATCCTTGGATACTTCATACTTCTCTTCCGTCGGGCATGGGCGCAGATGAGTGGGATGTTGAAGAATCTCGCTTTGATGCGGATTGTGGCTAGACGCTCATCCGCCGGGGTAAACGACAGTACTCGGCACCGATATCCATATTGTAATATTTACATCGGCGTACCCAGAATGAAATTTAGGGGGGGTGGGGGGCTTCGACCCTATTAAGCTGGCATTTCAGGGTACTATTTTATATATATATAAGGAAAATTTGAAAGTTAGGGGGGGAGGTCGAGCACCCCTCTGCCCCTACCTGGCTACGCCCATGAATATTTAGTTTATCTTATCAATTAAATCAAATCAAATCTTCAAATAGGTGGCAACCTTGTATACAAATACTTTCGGCTGTAAGACTTCTTAAGCGTCTCTCTTTTAACAGTCATATTGCGATATTTACTTTATCTTATCAATTTACTTAAACTGCAATTTTCAAAGAGGTGGTTTTCTAATTTTTTTTTCTATATTTTAAGATGGATCTTTAGCAATGCATCGGTGAAACTGCATTCAACTATATGCAGTATGCAGCGGCTGCCTTTACCTTTACATAAGGTTGATAAAATATCATATCTCTCTCCCTTCAGGCCACACTATCTTGTGTCTTACTGATATCTTGTTAACTCTACATCCATCATTAATGCTAGTACAGTTGAAGAAAAAATATATATTTACGATTTCGTTTTCGCACCTGCTACTCTACTTGTCATGGCTAATTGTTGTTGCGAGCACTGAAACTAAGCAGCTTTTAATTTTTTAGAATGATCTCCACAATCATCGAATTTCTTAAGTTGTTTTACCCTTTTATTTGAACAACTAAGTCGATCATCAGCCAGTGATACTTCAAACACATCTAAAGAAAAAACTTGTTATTAAGTATATTTCAAATTCGCATTAAATAGTTTTGTTTACGAAAGAATCTCTTCTGAATTTGTCGTTCCAATATTTTGGCTGCATTTAATAAGCTCCGTACTTAATTTACCATATGGCGCGGAAAATGAACTCATTTTGCTGAGTATGCTTAAGGATTGCCTAGCAATTCTGCGTTTTTTATTTTTTTAAACACCATGAACGGTTAAGTAAAACGAATATCTTAGATATATACGCTATAAACGTGTATGCAAATCTTTTAGTAACTTCATATAATCCTTTCTAAGACAAGATATAACTTTTGGGGGACAAATTGTGGATTTTGCTTAATCAGATATTTCTGTGCGCGTGGCACTGTGTTAGCCGTACGTCTGTACCTGCTATGGGCACTCGTATACGAAACATAGCAAGAGACATACATATGTATGGCTTATGTACAAAATTTTCCTGCGATAAGATTTACATAAAATATGATAGATAAAATAATAGGTTGTGTGCTATAACACTTCGCAATAAGGCCATACGGCTTTATTTGTCTTTTGATTTTGAAATAAAATCCATGTGACGTTATTTCCAATGCAATGTTAATTTACTGCATGTTAAGATTGTTACGGAAGCTGAGAAGCTCAACAAGTCAACAAGTTTGGTCAACATGGGTATCAATCTTCCTAATTGGCGTTATAACCACCTAAGCGATTTTGGCCGATTTCAGCAAAGCTCGCCAGTCGTTTTTATTTTCTGCCAACCGACGCCAATTGAAAATGCCAACGGAAGCCAAGTCCTTCTCCAATTGGTCTTTCCATCGCAGATGAGGCCCCCTTCTTCTCTGCTACCACCATAAGGTTCCGAGTTAAATACTTTAAGAGCTGGAGCTTCTGTATCCATTCGAATGCCACACTGAGAAAAAACGCGTTATAAAAATGAAATTTTTTTATTTGATTACCGTTTAAAAATGTTCGTATTTAAATCAAGTGAAAAGTGAATATTTCCATTATACATACACTACATATAATGGAAATATTCAATTCAAATCGCCCCTATTAAAATGAAGCATTTTTCACTGCACGGATGACATTTTGCACATCTCGGATGCTTTTTCGTGTGTAAATAAGAAAGTATATGTATTCAGAGCAACCTGCGAAAAATTGTGCGACTAATCTCTAAAGAGAGTATTCCGAGATTACTCTCGATTGGGTACAATCGGGCATTAATTAGTCGCAACTAGTATTATACGGGTACTACTGGAAATCAATTAGTCTCGACTCATCCCTAACGGGTGTAATTGGAGATAAATTAGTCCCCGACTCATCTCTAACGGGTACTATTAACGATTTAATGATATGTACGCACTTAGTCAAAGAAATTTCATGTGCGGCGTTGGCACACAGAGAGAGTATTCGCCTAACAAAACTGAGAACCCCGGTTCGAATCGCAGCTGTCGCAAATTTTTATTTTTATATTTTAAAAGTGATTACCCGTTCGGGTATAAAGGTGAACAAATAGTCTCTTCATAGGACATGCTCGAACAAAAGCGAACAGTTCATTCCATATAAAGAGATCAAAAGGAGTATTAGTCGCATGTTCCTTTGCGATTGCTCCCGGAGTCATCCTGGGCTAGTCGAATTTTATGCAGGGGTTTATCTGTACAAATGCACTAATCGTGCGCTGTGATGTTGATTCAAACTCACCATTTGAAAACACATTTACATGTATGGCTGTCGCTTTGTGTGCAAAGACGCTTGATACGATTGGTTGCTGCCAAGAGGGTTCGGGTTCAATTACCATCAGGCGGACATAAAAATTCTTTTTTTCTTTCAAATTCTTTTTTTTCTTCTTAATTACGAAAAAGCATCTGTGCACTTCACAACGACATCGGTTAGAACGTACATACTCCAATTTAAAACAAGATGGGTTGGTGCTCTTTCATATGCGTATTTTTTTTTAATTTAGTACGTTTTATTTTAATTCTAAAATTTTGTTCCCTCAGAACATGGCCAAGCCAGAATAGCCGCTATATTTCAATTCGCTGCACTACATTCATGTCGTTTTAAAGCTCATACAGCTCATCGTCTGCGGTACTCGCTGTCGCCAACGCGTAAAGGCCCGTAAATCTTCCGCAAAATATTGCTTTCGAATTATCCGAGTTACGTTTCTAGCTTTTTTTTTTTAACTCTTCCAGTATTTCATTTACAGAAAGTGGTATATCAAAATTAATATTCAAAGATGCAAGTACATACATTCAAACGTTCCTGACCAATCGCACTTCGCAAGTATTATATGATCCTTTAAGCGTGGAAAATACATATGCTTTCTGGCATTGCTGTCGAAACTAGTAGATCAGCCAAAATACATAATGTCGTGTTCAGGGGTTCGAAAGCATTTTGATTGATCATATAAAAAAGAGGACAAATAAGAAATATGGCACAATTATATTATAGCTTAATGTCAAAATCACAATTACGTCAAGTGAATCAAACATGTTTTTAAAATTTTGACGATCCGCACGACCGCTCCACATTTTGACGTCTTGCATTTATTTAGTTGCAATAATTTTTTGGGGAAATAACACCGAAGTTTTCAAAAACGGGTTTGTGTTTTATGAAGCGATTTTGAAGATGAGTTATGTATGTATGTATGTACAATGTACATTGTACATACTTATCAATGAATAGAATATAGAAAGCAGTAGTAATCTTCAACGCTCCCTACCGACGGTGCATTTCTTTTTTTGGCGTTTGTCGTGTTTCCATGCTGCTATCTCTTCAAAGATTTCTGTCTGATATTCAATATATATATTGAGCCCATAAGATTGGGCAGACACCTTGTAATTTTTTCTTCGATCTTCTTTTTGAATAATCAAAACTTTTCCCTGAAGGGCGTTTTGTCTTTTCGGCCATCGGAAAAAAATCATGATCCGCTTCAATAGTCCCCAACCCATTCCTGAGCCAGCTACATCTCAAGCAGCATTCAGGGCTAAGTTAAAACCAGTGATGGGCATACCTAAATACTTTTGTATTTAACGTAACAGTTTGGGCACTAAATACCCAAATACTTATTATTCGGAGATGTCTAAATATTGAAATAAAAAAAAATTTGGTATTAGGATTACCAGATTTTTTCGCGCAAAATCAGTACCTTAGACTTTTTCATGCTAAAAAAATCAGTACTTTTCAGTACACTTTTACTCAAAGCAAATTATTAATGTAAGTAACAGAAAACCTTTTAAAACGCCAGAAAACTTGTTTTTAACCACATTTTGGTATAAAAATAAAATGTAGCTCACAAAAAATAAAAATGTTATTCATTTTAGTATGAGTATACACATTAACATGTAGTATAAAATACTCTTATAGTATCATTTTACACAGGAGTTAATACAGTATTTGATATTTATGACATTCTTGAATACATAGCAATAATGGGATAATTTCCACGATCCGTGTTTAAATAATCAAAGAATTCTTTACATTTTATTTTAAAATTGCTTTTCATTTGGTGTTCTCTTTTAAAATTTTTAATTAGAAGTCGGTTTCTCTCTTTGCGCCAGGAAGCAAACTTTATACTTAAGATCCTCTCAGTTGCTTCGTTCGAGTGTAGTACTGAAAAGACAAAATTACATATTTTTCCAAATGCGGAAACGTACCACTATTTAAAGCCTTCATCCATATTTCCTGATGAATTAAATTACTTTTTTCAACTGCGCAAACACTTTGAAAGGATAAGAATTTACTAAAGCGATTATCTAAAACGGATCAACTCGGGAATTAACTGTAGTTGACCCGGATTAAGTCCGAGTTAATCCGGATTAACGCTGCCGTCTGTTTAAGCTTTAAGACATCGAGATATCTTAATTAATTAACTATAATTAAATTATGTTCTTCTAATTTACAGTTTGAGGAAGTTGCAACGTTCCTAAAGTATTTTCGTTGTGTAAAATAATATTACACAAACTACTTGGGAAAAATTACCGAACACCGAGTTGCCGAGTACCACTCTCGGTGGGAAAACCCTTATTACCAATTTGTATACTAAAAATTGAAAATTCGGTACAAATCAGTACAAATTTTGAAAAATCAGTACAATAGTTCTGATTGAGGAAATGAATAAAATCAGTACGAGAGTTGAAAAATCAGTACTGTACTGATAAAATCAGTATGTCTGGCGACCGTATTAGGTGTTTAGGAGTTGGTAAATACTCATTTAAAAAATACTTAGGTATTTGGAGCTGTTAGATATTAAAAAAAAACTAGGGTATTTAGGGGTTACTAGATATTAGAGTACTAAAAATTAAAGAATTAAACAGGAGCTAAATACTCTGGAGATGCAAAATACTTTCACTAAAGTACCAACGTATTTAGCCGATGGCTAAATGCGTACAAACTAAATATGTACTTTATGATTTAGAAGAAGTTTAAAAAATTAAAATTAACTTACCTTGCATGCACCTCAACTTATATTACCACAACTCAATTCACTTCTCCTCATATAAACTCAACACACACAAAATCATACATCTCTCTTAAATTCACCACACATGATCCTCCCACACCTAAATTTAAAAAAACTTAATTCACCACAACTGAACTCATCACACCCGTCCTCACCACACCTCACCTAAATCCAACACACCTCAATTTGGAAACTATTTCGTTATTTTTGAGATTCTCGCGACTAAATCAGAACTCTAAAGACGATTTCGAGATATTTCGGGATTCTCGGGACAATTTCAGGATTTTCGAGACTACTTCGGGATTCCCGGGACTATTTCGGAATTTATCGATCTCTTATATTTATAGATCGATGGCTGAGTAGAAGATCGACTTATCTCGGCAGCCAGTTCGAAAACGCCCTATCTAAGAAAATTTTTCAACAACGCTCTATTTCAGAATTTTGTTGAAGAACGCCCTATTTTAAAACTTGATTAAAAACGCGTTATCTCAGAACTCGGTTCAAAAACGCCCTATCTCAGTACAGTCAATGTATTTTCGTTTGAAATAAGGCGTTCTTCAATCAAATTCTGAAGTAGGACGTTCTTGCAAAGTTTTCTGAGATAGAGCGTTTTCGAACTGGCTGCCGAGATAGGTCTATCTCACACCGAGAACATCAAAAGGCTAACAGCTTCGAAGTGGCCTCGAAATAGTCCTGAAAACCCCAAAATAGTCCCTGGAATCCCGAAAATCGTGAGATAATTCAGAAAATCCCAAAGTAGTCCCGATAATTTCTAAAAAGTCTCGAAAATCCCGAAATAGTGAAGAAAGTCTTGAAAATTTGAAAGTAGTCCTTAAAATGTCGAAATTGTCCTGAGAATCCCGTAATAGTGTACAGAATCCAGGAATAGTCCGAACAACCCCGAAAATCCTAAAAATCTCTGAGGAGTGCAGAAAATGTCGAAATAGTCCCTAAATTACCGAAAATCGAGAAATAGTCCCAATAATGGCGAGGTAGCCCCAAAAATACCGAAATAGTCTCTATAATATCAATATAGTTTCAAAACTCCTACACATCCCAAAGCAGTCTCAAAAACTCGGAAATAGTCTCGAAAATCCCGAATTTCTTTATTTTTACACTGAGTAAATAACAAGTTTTTAGTAATAACGAAGTCATAAATACTAAGTACTCTCGTATCCAGTATTTGGTAAAGACAAATTCTCTAGATACTTTCTCTCGCGGTTTTGCAAAGTACTTCTGTACGCGGTATTTCGTTAAGTGAAACTAACTAAATACTTTTAGACTAAGTATTTAGCGTTGTGAAAATAAGCAAAGCATTTTCGGTATTTAGTAACATCCACTTAAGTCAATAGTATTCTGGTATTTATCAAAACACAAATACCTAAATACTTTTGAACTTAGTACTTAATACATAGTAAATACAATTTTACAAAAACAAATAAATGGCAAGAGGAAAATCCGATCATATGTACGCTTGGGCTCCGGGTAGGGAAACCACCTTTTCAGATGCCCAGACACCGAGTTTAAAATATAGTTATAATTTTTTCACTTTTGGTTTTTAACGGGTGATTTTTTTGAGGTTAGGATTTTCATGCATTAGTATTTGACAGATCACGTGGGATTTCAGACATGGTGTCAAAGAGAAAGATGCTCAGTATGCTTTGACATTTCATCATGAATAGACTTACTAACGAGCAACGCTTGCAAATCATTGAATTTTATTACCAAAATCAGTGTTCGGTTCGAAATGTGTTTCGCAAACCCAATTGCTGCGAACGGCGACGAATCGACATTTCACGGTCTTCAGCAACACTCTCAGAAACAGACGCAATATTCTCTTCTGTACGCACTGTACGCATTCGTGTGGTTGGTTTAATGTCCAATAAAGTAAACTGAGTGCGAAACTTGGTCACAATCGCATTAATTGTTTGCTCACTTGGTCGATTATGTAGACCATAAATCGGACGTAAAGCGAACCGAACACTGATTTTGGTAATAAAATTCAATGATTTGCAAGCGTTGCTCGTTAGTAAGTCTATTCATGATGAAATGTCAAAGCATACTGAGCATCTTTCTCTTTGACACCATGTCTGAAATCCCACGTGATCTGTCAAATACTAATGCATGAAAATCCTAACCTCAAAAAAATCACCCGTTATTACTACTTCTTAACAAAACTTTAACGTAACAACCCAGTCTTTAACCTTGGAAGTTCATACTCATCTTGAGAATTTTTTTTACAGCCTATGTGAAAATATCAAAGAAATGCCAAAAAATTAATTGAATGTAGTAAAATTGAGAATGGCTAATTTTTCATTAGGATGATTTTAAATCGCATTTTATACAAAACTTTAGTTGCAAACGAAGCACAACTTTCCTGGGTTAAAGGCACAAAAGTAATCTTTCTTAAAAGCACCCTCCATGCAACAGTATGCCAGATAAACACACATTACATAAAAAATTATTTTATAAAACAGGTACATACATATGTACGAGTGATATATATGTATGAAGGTACTTTTTTTCGTGACTATTTTTTGGGAAATACCTAAAAAATTCGGCCAAACGTGTCACGTCACTCTATTAAAAAAAATCTACTCTTGATCATTTTATGCTTGTCAAGCATTATTTAAAGCTCAATTAGAGCTCTTAAAGGAAGGCAATATACATAGTCTAAGTAGAAACATGTCTTTTGAAATTTAAAAAAGAGATCTTTAAGGCAACCATCACAATTTATTGTTGCGATTATTTTTGAATTAGTCGCCAAATTCCTAAATTCTTCAGGTTCGTTACACTGGATTGTTAAATCAGCTTAAAAAATGACCAAATTACAATACAACAAACGTTATTCTACCACAAACAGTTTACAATATTTTGTTAAGATAATTCCGTATTTGCAATAATAGTCAAGTTATTTGTTTTTGTTATTTTATGGCCTTATAATAATTATATTCAACAATTTTTATTGAACTTGAGGCCGTTTTTAATGAAAAACTTATTGTGGAAAAGCTACAATAATCTGAAAAACTGGTAGAAGTGATAGCTATTTCGGAAATCACCACATTTCCTCATCAGACTTCTTTCAGTAGGATTCGAACCGACGAGTCAGTGGGGACTCAGCCAGTTGCCTACGCACTGTCCTAAGTTCGCCTTGTGAATTCTTGTTGGTTTTTCCACTATTTCATTTGTTAAGCCAACTACAATCAAGCGCAGCTATTCCAGTGTTATTTAGACTTGGGCATGTGGTTGTTGGGTTTTGTTAATAATTCTATTATTAGAATGTTTAACTTTTAGCTGTGCTCTTACTTACGAAATTAGCACAGTGCGTGGGCAACTGGCTAAGTCAGTGGGATCGTCGGTTCAAATCCTACTGAAAGAAGTCTGCTTAGTAAATGTGGTGATTTCCGAAATAGCTATCACTTTTACCTTTTTTCAAATTATTGTTGCTTTTCCACAATAAGTTTCTCATTAAAAACGGCTTCAAGCTTAATAAAAATTGTTGAAAATAATTGTCAAGGCAATTGATATCTGTACTCAAAGCTTTCTGTTTTACAACTTAACATTAAACTTTCTAATTCAAAACTGAACTTTCTGTGAGCTGTAGCAACGCAAGACCATATGCACATTTATACACATGCGTTCGCACTTATCGCAACTCTAGAAGGTTCTTATCGAAAGTCCGGTATCTGTACTTTTCAACACAGAAGCTTCAGGAGGACTTTTTAGAAGTCAAATACGTTTCTGGCGAAGGCCTATCAAGAAGTATCTATATGGTCAAGCATATAATGGAGCCCCAGCGATGAGTGGTGAATTCCGCGGTGCTAGGGTTGCCAGATTGGATTTCTCACCCTGAGATTTAGAGGCTTCCGAAATAGTCTCGCGTCTTAGGGGTTGCCATAAAATTTCAGGGTTTGGGAAAAATTTTTAATTTTTATACATTTATTTTTTTATGTAACAATATGGTTTTTACCCCAAAGGAACTTGCATACATACATATTAAGGTGCTTTTTTTCTCGAAACTTTTTATTTTACTCCCACCTCAATATTTTGTGGAAAATACCTGAAAAAATTCCCTGGCAGTGCGAGCCCTTAATATCAATATTAATTACCCGACCAAGGCGTGCAAATATTTCCCGTCTAAAATACAAGTAAACTTTGTCCGAAGTCCGTTAGCCTACATCACGTCCGGCTCGTGGTCATTTGAAGGTCAAGTAGGAAAAAATTCATTATGTTAATAAACCTGAAAATTCATATATGGCGGTCCATTATCCTCCATAATGTCAACTTCGAGGTCATTTGAGGGCCAACTATAACAACAAATTTATTTAAAAAAAATAAATAAAATAATAAAAATTTGTTTTTGTATTAGATGAATCCGAATATTGGGGTCCCTTAGTTCCTCAAGGTCATATAGAGGTCATGCCAAGGTCAAATTCAGAAGAATTGTATTTAATTTTCAGGTTTATTCAATGAATTTTTCCCTACGTGATCTTCAAATGACTACGAACCTGACATGATGGAGGCTAATGGACATCGGATTCGCATTCAGTGTGTCGAATAACATAGAGATATATTCTCCTTCTTCTCTTCGTCTTATTTGGCGCTGTAACCGCCTAAGCGATTTTGGCCGAGTTCAACAAAGCACGCCAGTCGTTTCTCTTCTGAGAGGACTTTACTCCTGAATTGCCTTTTCAGTCCAAAGTAGCACTTGTTGGCAAGAGAGATTCTGCGTTGGATTTCCTTGCTGACATTATTATCGGTGTTAATGCTGGTAACCCAAGTATATGAAATTCTCTACTTTCTCAAAATTATAACTGTTAACAGTAACGTGGGTGCCAAGGCGAGAATGTGCTGACTGTTTTTTTGATGACTGTTGATACTTCGTGTTGTCCTCGTTTACCACCAGAGCTATTCGCATAGTTGCCAACTTGGTGCTTTAAGCACTAGATTTAGTGCTTTTTGAAAATTAAAACGCCAAAAAAAATTACTTAGCGCCTAGTTCCATTTTTAGTGCTTTTTTTGAACTAATATTACTCCGAGATAGTTAAAACCTGAAATAATTTGAGACATTATAAGCTGCGGTGTCTCATGAAGATGCGGAATTTACAAGAATATAAAAATTTAAATGCACTGAAATACAAACATGATTGATAAAAAGCTGAAGTTGCAAACTCACCTTGTTGAATTCTAGTCGCGTTGAAAATGCTAGAACGCAGGTAAGTTAAGTATTTCTAATTGTTTGTACAAATTTTGATTTTTTTACCACCTGAGTAAAACACATCGTTTCTTGTTGCTGAATCCAAATCTGGCCGCACAATTGCTTTAGTACTAGAATTTTTAGATATCCTACCCCCAGATTGCCAAAAACATGGGTTTTGCGATATTTGAGATANACCACCTGAGTAAAACACATCGTTTCTTGTTGCTGAATCCAAATCTGGCCGCACAATTGCTTTAGTACTAGAATTTTTAGATATCCTACCCCCAGATTGCCAAAAACATGGGTTTTGCGATATTTGAGATAATATAATGAAAACATCAAATTTTTTGCTCATTTCTATTTAGGGCATTATTTTCGTGTGTTGCGATTCGATCTTTCTTTCTCGAGATATAGTAGTTTTAATCAGGGTTGTTGCGAATATTATTCCGAAATAGAAGTCCTTTCCGGATAACAAACAAACCACCTGTCCAAATTAAACAAATTTGGTATCATATGAAAGAGGACTGAAATAGTTTTTAAATAGAAATAACGAACGACCTCTATTTATATTTTTTTATAATTGAATACTAAAGATATGCATATACCTGACACAAGGTTTGTTCTATGGTAATTAATTAACATTATTTATTGAAATATTTTTCAATATGTTTATATATATATAATATTTTCCTCGTTTAGACATTTAGGTTTTAAAGATATTTAAGTCCTCTTTCATTTGATACCAAACTTGTTCAATTTGGATAAGCGGTTTGTTTGTTATCCGGAAAGGATTTTTATTTCGGAATAATATTCGCAACAACCCTGGTTTTAATAGTTCTTCGGTATTACGTCGTAAGCATGAGTTATCATAGCATGTGTAGAGGATATTCAATTATTATGAGAGAAAACGTTTTGTGTATTGATTTATGTATGTATTCTTGTAAATATTGTTAATTTTTTGCTTTTGTTAAATACAAACTGTTATGAAAAAAATTGGTGCTTTTAGTTTGGTAAAACGCCTTTTTTCCAAGTTTTTGGTGCTTTTTGAAAACCACAAGTTGGCAACACTGGCTATTCGCTTTGCTTTCTTATCCAACTTAGAAAAAGAGAACGGACTTCGCGGTTTTTGTAACCGATGATGTCAATGTCATCGGTATAAGCCAGCAATTGCACGCTCTTGTAAAGTTTTGTTCCTGATTGGTTCAGTTCTGCAGCTCTTATTATCTTCTCCAACATCAGATTAAAGAAGTCACACTAAAGGGAGTGGCCCTGTCTGAAACCCAGTTTTGTGGCGCACGGCTTGGAGAGGTCTTTCCCAATTCTTACGGAGCAGGTGGTATTGCTCAACGTCATTTTACACTGCCATATCAGTTTGGCGGGGATGCAAAATTCAGACATAGCGGCGTATAGGCAACTCCTTTTAGTGCTCTCGAGCAGCACATCGAGGAGAAAGCTCCCTAAATTCTTGTTATCGGTTTGCTCTTTCCGGAGACTTTTGTTCCCGTTTTGTTATCTTAAAAATGTTAAGGAACGTTTTTTTTTGCATTTTATTCGCTTTGGGAACGTTTCCCAGGGTTTCATACTTATATAATTCCAGTTAAGAACTTTATGTTCTTATTTTATTTCACGTGTAAACACTCCCGCAAGTTTTGTTCTCATTTCGGTTTGGGTTTGTAAGCTTCTTTTGGAAAAAAACTACGTGAGCTAAATTTAGTTTCGATCATACCTTCTGTTATCTGTTATCTATATATTAATACGCCAACGAAATCCCACACAAATCTATTCCTCCATACTGCTCTTATGTTTCTCAACCGATTTTGTTTGTTTGTTCGAAAGGTCTTTCAAAGAGGAGGTGGCGCAGGAGTAAATTTATTCCAAGAACTTTTAATTAAATATGGCCCGAGTTTCTTTAGATTCGAAGTATTATTAGAATTATGAGAAATATACCTGCGAAAAATGGACCCGTTAGCTGGCTCCAGAGCCGGCTTATTTCAATTTTCTTTAGTTTTACCATCTACTATATTATATATTAATACGATAACAAAATCTCATACAAATCTATTCCTCCCTACTGCTGCTATGTTTTCCGACTATTAGAATAAATGTGTATTTATCCGTTAGAACCAGATAGGACAAATGACCACCCTCCTGTTGTTGAAATTTTTCCTTAACTTATTGGATATTGCGAGCCGTTAAGTCGAATAAGCATCCTCTCTTTCTAACGTGACGCAAGGCTTCTTTCGAAAACAAAAAACCCATTAAAAATAAGTGTTTTTCTTGTTTTTGAATTATCACACTAATGTGAATCTAATGAAAAAATCGAATATATAAAAATCTCGTGTGACGGTGTTTTTGGTCGACTCCTCCTAAACGACTCCACCGATCTTTATGAAATTTTTTGTGTATATATGGTAGGTAAGAGAATCGGATGTAAAGTATATTTCATACCGCTAGGTGCAGGGGGCGTAGCATCTCCCATACAAACCGAATTTTTCACACTGCATATGTCTGGAAGTGTTCATGATAGAGTACTGGAACTTGGTATGCATATATAAAATCAATCGCATAGTCATGAAAAAAATTGGGGCTATTGGAAAAAGGAGCGTGGCACTTCCCATACAAACCGAATTTTTCATACTGCATATCTCCGGAAGTGTTCATGGTAGAGTATTCGAACATGGTATGGAGATATATGAAATCAATCGCATAGTCATGAAAAAAATTGGGGCTATTGGAAAAAGGAGCGTGGCACTTCCCATACAAACCGAATTTTTCATACTGCATATCTCCGGAAGTGTTCATGGTAGAGTATTCGAACATGGTATGGAGATATAAGTATGAAATCAATCGCATAGAGAAAATTGGGGCTATGTGAAAACGGGGCGTGGCACCTTTCAAACGCACTGAAACTATTACGTATCTTTGTATGCATACACACTTTTTATTTAAGACGGAAATGGAAATATGCCTTCTGACAACCACCAAACCGTAAAATTGGAAGATAAATGTGTGTTGGTGTAAATGTTGCAATATAAAAAATTTATTTTGGGCGTAACGAAGTTCGCCGGGTCTGCTAGTTATTATATAAAATTATTTCGGAAGAGGGGTCATTCACAAAGTACAAGCCACGAGAAAGAGGTAGAGTGAAATTTCCATTTACTTTTTCTGCGTAAATTGCAAGAACTTACAAAAGAAAACCTAACCAATTTACAGAATTCTATTGTTGCGTCTACTTAACCTACAGAATTTTATTTATTTGTTTATCTATTTTATTCAGTTATGGAATACATAATTCTTACTAACTATGCCTTAATAATAAGCTCATACAAGATTGTAAAGTAATTTTTGCCAGGAAGCGAATATTGCTAACTTACTTACAAAACAATTCATTCCAAAGCAAATTACAGATTAGACGATTGCAGAAGCGCTAAGACCCTCAAGGAAAAACCAAAAATCAACTAATAGTTACTGAATTCTAACGGCGAGCTTCGCCATAATCTATGACCACTGTCAGAACCAAGACTCATCGAAGAAATGCGAGTGGTTTTGCGCTGGCCAATTTTCGTCTAAACATCTACATAGCTACTACTAAGCAAACCATCGACCGACATGTGATGAGTTTAGTACATTGGTGTGCGCCTGCTGAGTATTGCAACAGTAGCGCCGCAGGCGATGAATTGATTTTGTGATTTTATTTCGTTGTTTTAACTTTTTACTACAATTTTCGCTGTCTCTGTTGCTGCACTGCTGATGCTGTTTCAAAATTATTGCTCACACCATTATGCTTGAAATACAATACCGGCGAACGGCAAACTTCGCCGAATCGGGCGATGCTGTCGGTCACCGTTCGCCCAGCTATTTCGCCTACTTAAACAGAATTAGAGCGGTAGCGAAAACAGCTGATCCCATTTGGTCGCCTTTATAATTTGGGTGACCATATTTAGAAAAAACTAAACCATATTTAGAAATGAGGAAATGATAACAAATATAAATGTAAAACAAAGAAAGATTATTATAAATAATTTGTTTCAAGCCAGATTTAACGAATCCACAACTATATTTTTCAAACAAAAAAAAAATCGTGTTTAGGTTGTTTTCTGTTAAAACTTTGAAAGCAAAAAACAAATACGGCCACCTTTGCACGCACAGCTGTCGTCGCCCAGGAGGGCGATAGAAATAAATCTATCGCCATGAAACGCCGCCAAGCGAACTTCGCATTTCGCTTTGGCTGTGTTCAATTTCATATGCTTGCGGGTGTTCTAATTTTGACAGCGCGAATTTCGCTGTGGTGAGTTCGCCGTTCGCCGGCATTGTATTTCAGCTATAACGCGAGTCTGCGGCGCGCGCGGCACAAGCAATTGTCTCTGAGCTGGACTCATACACACAGAAAATGGGGAGACAGCCGCCGCGGCGATGGGCAATAGGCAAATTTTATGACCATTTGCAGGCAGTTTGTGAGTATCGATAGTTGTTTCTGCTGTTGTTGTTGTTATTGCGGCACAAATGAAGAATGTGGCGTGTAGGCAAATTCTGGAGCGTTTCCGCTTCAACAGGGCAAACGTGGCGAATGGGCGCTTACGTGTTTGTATTTGTGCTTAAATTTCGCGCGCACGTCCAAACACACACATAATCAGGCCAACAATTGGTAACCGCAGAAATTGGCCAACATTTTCTGGGTCCACATAGATCGCTACATTTTCAGTCTGAATGTTCTTGCTGCTACGGCTGCTGTTGTTGTAGCTGGTATTGGCGGACGCGCGCGTGCCTTCTTCATCATCCAGCACCACCGTTGCTAATGTTGGGTTGTGTTGCGGCTGTCAGATTGTCAGTTCGTCTTTTTTATCGCAACCAATTCAGGCACTTCCTCTTGCGCGCGAAGGCAGCTGCTCTTCTTCTGCAGCCGCGGCTGTTCAAACGCTTGTTGCAACTGCTGCTTCTAATGTATTGGCAATAGTTACTATGGCTGTAATCGACAGCCTTTGATTTTGCGAGTTGTTGACTGTATTGCTGGCGGTGGGTTGACTGGCCTGCTCGTCGCTGGGTCGACTTGTAGCTAAGGGCAACACGAGAGTAGGTTGGCGAAATGGGCCATTGATTGTTTCTTCGCATTTGTGGCAAATGTGCCACCACTAGCAGTTGCAAAGACAACAGCAACAACGGGAACTACAAAAACAAATGCTAACTGTAACAGCCGTAGCAGCTGCAACTTGGTCTGCTACTTTGCCCAGCTAATCACAGCGAAAACGTATTACAAATTTGGTGTTATTTTATTTCTATTTTGTATTTTCCGCTTTACGGCACGCTTGATTTTTTGTAGATGGACAAAACTAACAGAAATTCGCCCCATAGCCAGTTCAGCAGTTTGAAAGAGTTACTGAAGTTAAAAAAAAATATATATATAACTAAACTCTTCCAGAAGAAAACAAAAAACAAGTCTTAACCGTGATTTACGCGTGCTACTCTTGTTGTACCAACCACAAAATACGAGTAACAACTGCCACAATGACTATGTATCCTCGTTCGTCGATATATTTGTTGCAACACTGACAGCTGTCTATGTTTTTTCCGCACCATTACGACATGCCAGGATCCATACACCAAAGTTCAATTATTTGTTTAGTTCGTGTCGAAATCACACAAAAGTGAGAAGAGCTCAATATATTAGTAGCACTGGTTAAGACTCAGCACCCAGCGGCTGCAGAATGACAGATATTTGCAAATATTTAAAAGTTGATCTGAAATGCTTTCAAGGTATTTTGTTTATATAGTTAGATACATATGTTACACATTTAAGTTATGTTCGAATATGTCAGTGGTTGCTTAAGGGCGAGGTATGTCGCAATGGTCTGAAGGCGGATGGATGCATACATGCATCTGTGTGAGCATTTTGTATTTAGCATGAATTGTGATGGGTGATATGAAAGTATTTAGGTTTTGAAAGCATTATTCAGTAGATAGTAATTGATCTGAAATAAAACTAATAGTACGTATACGTTGAGCCATAAACTCGAGTTTATGGTCCATTTTGGAGTTTATTATTAAACAATACTCATAAACTCGGAGTTTACCATACAAACAATTTTCGTTAAACTCCCCTTAAACACATCTTTTATTAAGTGGCTATGGGAATGCAACCCTGTTTTTGCATAAATTTGGCAATGATGAATTTGGTATAAGTCCAAAATATCAACCCTTTAGCTAAAGTATACAAAAATCAAAAATTTAGCTCGATAGAATTTTCACGCTAATTTTAACCATACCACAATTTGGCGCAAGTAAAAAATAAATAAGATTTTTACATAAAGGTTAAAGTTAAATTTTTTCATTTTTGAAACTATTAATATCTTCTGAACTACATAACCCATTAAAAAACGAATGATGTCAAAATAAAGGTAACTAATCTATGTATAATTGCTCAGTCATACGACTTAGTTAGGGCGATCTGGAGTAGCTACATAATCGAATTATATACCAAATTTTGCACTTTAATTCGGTATATAATTCGATTATGTAGCTACTCCAGACGCCCTAACTAAGTCATATGACTGAGCAATTATATATAGATTAGTTACCTTTATTTTGACATCATTAGTTTTTTAATGGGTTATCCATAGGTTATCCAAAAGTTTCCAGATTTGAAATCGGTGCAGTAGGTAACAAACATTTTGTTGACTCATTCTCAACGTATCTATATATAATTGCTCAGTCATACGACTTGGTTAGGGCGATCTGAAGCAGTTAAAGAATTAAGTTATTCATCGAATTAAAGTGCAAGTTGCAGTTGCAGTTGACCGTATTTGTCACAAAAGTAAAACGTGGCAGAAAAGTCGACAGTGAGCAGTGTAATCTATTGAAAAATATTACCCAATTTTCCCTGGAATTGTGATTCTGATTTGTTGTTATTTATAGTTTTAAATTATATTTCGTGAAAGCAAAAAATAAAAACAGCTGAAATCACTTTCTTTTTTAAACCGCTAGGATATCACTGACAAATTTAAAGGACCCGGGTTGACGGTTACATTACATTTACATTGAGCCCAAATACGTTATTTGGGCGAGAAATCTGAAATGCGAAGCCAAATCACGCATTTCTCCATACAACTTCCCATTTCCAAAATGACGCATTTAAACAAAATCACGAAGCAAATGCATTCCAATTGCCGCACTATTTTATTGAACGCACTCAGAAACAAAAGTTCCACAAAAGCTTTGGTTTGTCTTTGACATTTGGAATTTTTCAAACACAAAACAAACACAACGAAATAAATAAATCTTTGAAATTTGTGTGTAAAAATTGTTAATTTATACAAGAGCTTTACACATTTTTAGTTTAATCAAAGAATAATTGCCTTTTTGTGTCCAAAAAGCGTTAACAATATAATAAATGTAGTGTTTGTTTACATACATTTTGTTTTTGTCTTCCCTTTTCATTTGATGAGAAGTCAAAGCAAATGCGGATCAAGCAGTGTAAACACCTTCAAATGACTGATTTCAAATCACGCATTTTGGTCCAATGTAAATGTAATATAAAACTCAAAACTTTTTAAATTGTTTGATGTAATTTTTGAAAAGAACGAACCAAATTAGCCGGTATACATACTTATGTATTTTATAATTTCTATAATCAGTGGTTGAATTTTTTTAAAAGAAAGGATTTTATAGCAGCTTGAAACTTGCACTTCATTATACTAGAATTAAATGGTCTACAAAACTGCATACCAAAATTCTGATTAAATGGTTTGAAATTTTGGTGAAAATAGGCAGAATTTTTCAAATTTTTGTACAAAGTTTCAAATCTGAATTTATATGATTTATATGAATTTATATGGTGTTTTTATTTGTATACCAGCTAGACATTTATAAGAAAAGTAATAAACATTAATAAAAAAAATAAAAGACAAATGCCAAATGCCAAATATCGAAATTCTTTTATTTTGTGTACCACTAAATATATGTATGTACCAGGGATGTTGCGAATGTGGAATTTTAGACATCCGCGGATGCGAATGCGGATGTCAAGTATTATTATACCCGAGCGCATTTGTGCAAAAGGGTATTATAAATTTGTTCACATAACGGTAGTTTGTAACAGGCAAAACGAATCGAGATGGATATAGACAAATATATACATAAATGATCAGAATGAAAGGAGAAATCGATTAGGCGGTGACCGTCCGTCCGTCCGTCCGTCCGTCTGTGCACACGATAACTCGAGTAAAAATTGAGATATCTTAACAAAACTTGGTATGTGTACTTCTTTTGAGAGTTGAACTAATGGTATTGAAAATGGGCAAAATCGGAAGATAACCACGCCCACCTCCCATATAAAGGTAATTTTGAGAAATAGGAAAACTGCCATATTTTAGTAACTACTGAAGCTTATTCACTCAAAACTACTATTTACAATCATTTTTAGGCGAAAAATAAGAATATTACAAATTTTTGGAAAATGGGTATACATACATGTGTATATCTTGGGAACCGCTCCACCCATGATAAAAACATTACAAGGTAAATTCATTCTATCAATTCGTCGGCCATGATTTTTTTCTGACGTTTGCCAACATTTTAAAATCATATAAAATTGAAAATAAAAAAATTAAATTGTTCACAATTGTTGTTGTTTGAGATTGAAAATGAGAATGTGTGTGTGAGTTTGAGTTTTGATTTTAAAATTATATTGTTGGCAAACGTCAGACTGCCTCTCAATGGTTTTACCTTGTTATGTTTTTATCATGGCTCCACCAATTTCTTCCAAACTTGGCACAGTTGTTGGCCTTACAAAACATACCAAACGGCTTAGAATTTGAAAAATCGGATAATTACCACGCCCACATCCCATATAACGGTAATTTGGAGAAATACGAAAGCTTCTATAAATCAGTAAATACTGAAGCTAATTTATTCAAAATTTATTTTTGCAATATTTCTTTAGCAAAAAATAGGCTTATAATAAAATGTTGGAAAATGGGCATGACCCCGCCCACATACATACGTGTATCTCGGTAACTGCTCGATCAATGTGTACCAAACTCGGTATGATTATTGTGGTTGCCACATAAAGGCAAAACGTTGAAAGTTTTGAAATCTGACTAAAATTACGCCCACTTTTATATAACGGTAAATTTCAGAAATGTTTCAAACTTTGATATTTCGAAATTTAAGGAAGCTAATTTTACTTAAAATTGATACTAACAACAATCCCTTGAAAAGAAGTAACATTATTATGGAATTTTGGAAAATGGGCGTGGTGCCGCCCACATATATCTATATAAGTTTATCTCATCGAAGATGTTTGAAATAGACGTAAAACCACCACTGCTTACTATGTAGCGGTAGTTTTCGGAAAGGTGAAAAAACTATATTGAATACTTGCGCCGAGTATTTAGTGTTCGGCCCCGCCCGAACTTAGAATTTTTTACTTGTTAAGAAATAATTTAGGTAAGTAAATTAGGTGATTTAGTTAAATATGAATGGAAAGGTTAGTAATAATGTTTTTTTTTAGTATTTGAATTAAAAAATTGGAACATTGTATTCAATAAAAATTTTTAAAGGGTCGTAAATCAAACCTGCGCCACTAAATAACTACTCGCTCGCTGCGANTTCTGACGTTTGCCAACATTTTAAAATCATATAAAATTGAAAATAAAAAAATTAAATTGTTCACAATTGTTGTTGTTTGAGATTGAAAATGAGAATGTGTGTGTGAGTTTGAGTTTTGATTTTAAAATTATATTGTTGGCAAACGTCAGACTGCCTCTCAATGGTTTTACCTTGTTATGTTTTTATCATGGCTCCACCAATTTCTTCCAAACTTGGCACAGTTGTTGGCCTTACAAAACATACCAAACGGCTTAGAATTTGAAAAATCGGATAATTACCACGCCCACATCCCATATAACGGTAATTTGGAGAAATACGAAAGCTTCTATAAATCAGTAAATACTGAAGCTAATTTATTCAAAATTTATTTTTGCAATATTTCTTTAGCAAAAAATAGGCTTATAATAAAATGTTGGAAAATGGGCATGACCCCGCCCACATACATACGTGTATCTCGGTAACTGCTCGATCAATGTGTACCAAACTCGGTATGATTATTGTGGTTGCCACATAAAGGCAAAACGTTGAAAGTTTTGAAATCTGACTAAAATTACGCCCACTTTTATATAACGGTAAATTTCAGAAATGTTTCAAACTTTGATATTTCGAAATTTAAGGAAGCTAATTTTACTTAAAATTGATACTAACAACAATCCCTTGAAAAGAAGTAACATTATTATGGAATTTTGGAAAATGGGCGTGGTGCCGCCCACATATATCTATATAAGTTTATCTCATCGAAGATGTTTGAAATAGACGTAAAACCACCACTGCTTACTATGTAGCGGTAGTTTTCGGAAAGGTGAAAAAACTATATTGAATACTTGCGCCGAGTATTTAGTGTTCGGCCCCGCCCGAACTTAGAATTTTTTACTTGTTAAGAAATAATTTAGGTAAGTAAATTAGGTGATTTAGTTAAATATGAATGGAAAGGTTAGTAATAATGTTTTTTTTTAGTATTTGAATTAAAAAATTGGAACATTGTATTCAATAAAAATTTTTAAAGGGTCGTAAATCAAACCTGCGCCACTAAATAACTACTCGCTCGCTGCGAAAAACTTGAAACTTGACAAAATTGTAAATTCTTTTCGATTGACGCTGCACCAGTCGAGAGGTCTTTCAGTTATATTTATTTTTTTTTATTGCGGTGCAATAATTCTTCATTGAGAATTGCATCGGGCTGCAAATGTCGGATGTATCCTCCTGACTTCCATCTTCACAATCTTGTGTATGGCAAGATCGTTGTTTAAACACCGTTGTTTTCCAAAGAATTCTTCATTCTAATTCTTTTGGTTGTTTCTGAATTTGGAGAACCTGTAACGTCAACAGCGTTTTTCGATTTTAGTTTTTGTAATTCATTTTTAATCCTTTCTTCTGTGACTGAAATAGCTTTTAAGCAGAAATAACGAAAGAAGGTTACCACCTCTATTTGTATTTTTTATCATTTAATACTAAAGAAATTCATACACCAGACCCAAGGTTTGTTCTATGGTAATTAATGAATATTTTTTATTAAAATATTTTTCAATGGGTTGCTTTGCTCATTTAGACATTTCCTTCATATGGTAGAATTGGATTTGATTAATTTGGATGNTAAAACCACCACTGCTTACTATGTAGCGGTAGTTTTCGGAAAGGTGAAAAAACTATATTGAATACTTGCGCCGAGTATTTAGTGTTCGGCCCCGCCCGAACTTAGAATTTTTTACTTGTTAAGAAATAATTTAGGTAAGTAAATTAGGTGATTTAGTTAAATATGAATGGAAAGGTTAGTAATAATGTTTTTTTTTAGTATTTGAATTAAAAAATTGGAACATTGTATTCAATAAAAATTTTTAAAGGGTCGTAAATCAAACCTGCGCCACTAAATAACTACTCGCTCGCTGCGAAAAACTTGAAACTTGACAAAATTGTAAATTCTTTTCGATTGACGCTGCACCAGTCGAGAGGTCTTTCAGTTATATTTATTTTTTTTTATTGCGGTGCAATAATTCTTCATTGAGAATTGCATCGGGCTGCAAATGTCGGATGTATCCTCCTGACTTCCATCTTCACAATCTTGTGTATGGCAAGATCGTTGTTTAAACACCGTTGTTTTCCAAAGAATTCTTCATTCTAATTCTTTTGGTTGTTTCTGAATTTGGAGAACCTGTAACGTCAACAGCGTTTTTCGATTTTAGTTTTTGTAATTCATTTTTAATCCTTTCTTCTGTGACTGAAATAGCTTTTAAGCAGAAATAACGAAAGAAGGTTACCACCTCTATTTGTATTTTTTATCATTTAATACTAAAGAAATTCATACACCAGACCCAAGGTTTGTTCTATGGTAATTAATGAATATTTTTTATTAAAATATTTTTCAATGGGTTGCTTTGCTCATTTAGACATTTCCTTCATATGGTAGAATTGGATTTGATTAATTTGGATGAGCGGTTTGTTTATTATCCGGAAAAGACTTTTAATTGGGAATAAAAAATATTTGGCCAAGTTTAATTGGTAAAAAAAACTGTTATTTTCGGTTCCTTCAATATTCGCATTCGCAAAAAATCCGCTTTGATTATTGCGAAAGCAAATGCGAATATTAAAATTAATGAGGAAGCTCCGCGGTTGCGAATGCGAATGCGAATATTCGCAACAACCCTGGTACGTACATACTACATACCTAGCATACAATTTCTTATGCATTGAGTACAAAAGAGTGCATTTTAGTACAAAACGAAATGAAATTTTATGTTCCTAAATATTTTGTGCTTAATAATAATAATAATAATAGATTGGCGCTTACACATATGTTAGTGTTTGGCCGAGTTTCTCCTCCGATTTGTGGCGTGCGCCTTGATGTTGTCACACAGAGCGGAGGGACCTACAGTTTTATGCCGACCCCTAACGGCGATCGTATTTTTATGAGAAGCTGTTTTTCATGCCGAGAGACGACCGCTGTTAAGAAAAAACCTTATTTCTACATTTTTTCCGATGTTGCTTTGACCAGGGTTTGAACCCAGGTGTTGCGGAGTGGAAGCGCGCACTGCTTACCACTACACCACAGCGCTTAGCACCATACAAAAAAGTGTTTTATGTAATGAACATATATGCGATATATGTATGTACATATATTTTTACACATACATGTGTATGCAAAGTTGCACAACAAGCCAATTAATTCAATTATTTTATTTTTTCTTTTGTTTTGTTAACTCCGTTAAATTAACTGATTTTAAGAATTAATACATTTATTTGTAATTTTTTATGGAATCGGCATCGGCAGTTTTTTCCCCCATAAGCCGATTAATCGGCATCGGCATCGGTAATTGAAAAAAATTGGTATCGGATAGAAAGGCCCTATCTCACATCGCCGCTGAAATACAAAAAGCAGTAACTAGGTAAAAACCCAAAATTCCTTTTTTGATTTATTATAATGCATTTCATGAAATGATAAGTCCGCACATCATTTCAAGCAATAACAAATTTTAGTTAGTTATGGCTTTTTGGCATTTCAACGACTATATGAGTTAGGGCCTTTCTATATTAAGGTAACGATATATAAAATGGCAGCTGGAGAGATTTCAATAAAATCGTCGGTCCTATAATAGGCTACTTGAAAACTTGCTGGATTGCGGTGGAGTCAAGTTATTCATAAAACTCTTATATATGAACTTATATCGTTCAAATTCAACCCTGCATGATCAAAAATACGGAAATTAATAATGCGTATTTATTTCATGATAAGTAATGCTTCTACGAAGAATGGGCCCAATAAATGACGTTGCAGTCGAAATATTTAGAAACCCCGTATGTCTGGTCTGGTTTGGCTCTATGGCGAATTTAATTCTCAGATGGCCAAATGATGGAAGGGGTTATGTGTGCCACAAAAAGCGCAAATTTATCCTTCATACAGCCTAAATGCGATCTTCCATCTATGCTAGATGAAGTTGCTTGGGGCGGCTGTTATTGCAGTAGTTAGACTTAAAAAAAATCTGTTCATGAATCAAAGGAGTCTCGGGCCATTCTAGGCAAATCACCGAGTCTGGGATGTTTAAAAAAAAGAGTACTTGCCATTTAGGAGGAAGCACGAAATCAAAGACGTAGACAGAACAAACGAGTCTTTTTCTTCTGTGGCAGTCAGGCAGCCCTCAAATCTTTATGGATGCAACTGAAAGCAGGCAACTGGGTTGCTGAATTGGCAACTGCATTTTTGTGGTTTCCGCGGAAATTTTGATTGAGATTATTTATTTCTGCTTTCAACTAATTTACACTCAAGTCTTAGTTGCCGGTTCTTCTTGTAGAACTTAACTATAGTTGCTATTCATAATATACATTTTCATTTCAGTAGCGTTTCCATCCATAATCGACCCACAAATAAATCGTTAGACGCCTCGATATTAACACGAAAGGACAAGGTAGGTATATCAGTGGCTTCATTTGAATGATATTTAAAAGATCCCACGGCCCAATAGCTAATGTACGGGGAAACTCTTTCGTCCTGTAAAACAGCGTTGATTCTGGGCCCGTCTATTTCAGAAAACGCACATCTGTGCTCTTCAGCTTCCTGATAAGGACTTTATTTGGCTTACATGACATAAGACTAGAGGTTGATGCATCAGACCAATGTTTTAGTTGCGTTGCACAGGCGGAAATAAGACCATCGGTACAGCTGAAGACATCGAAAGGGATTAATATTCCATATGGTATCACAGGCTACTATTCGTGGCCTATTTGTAAGGAGGGTTCTGCCCTTTATTCGTGTCAACCTAAACTAAGAATTTTTACTTCACAAACCGTTTTTGCTTTTGAACACTATTTTCGAATTGAACAACGCAAAAGTTCTTAGCAAGCGGGATCAAATCGCCCTTCAAAAATATGAACGTCTCTAGGTGCTTTAGTCAGCTAAGCATCTGGGCCATTGGTGCACCCAAGAAAGGGGCGGTATTGAGTTTTAGGGTTAACCTCCTGCCCCAATGTTTACTAACCACTTCAGTGGTAAGATTTATAACCAAAACTACTGAAAAATTTTGGAAAATAAACATAAATAAAACTGTAATAATTTCATGAAATAACTTTATTTATTTATTTTTTAATTTTTCTTAATTTCTTTAGTCCTTTTGAAAGTTGAGCGCTTTTGTGTATATAAATAGAATGATTTAAGTTTATTTAAATAAAATGTAATTTTTTAAACTTGAAAACGTGTATATTTTTATTACATATGTACAACATATTTATATGTATGTATATTCTTGCACAAAACTAGAGTCGTATTCAAAATTATTTCAGCAAAGATAAAAAAAAAACACTTTTTTCCAACAATTTATTTATTTCTGGAATGTGTGCAGCGTGCCAATGCAGAAAGAGAAAAATTTTAAACATCTGTGGTCTACTTCACGTTAAAAGGAAAGCTGAGCACAGTTTTCGACAAAGCGACTTCTTTGGCAAGCCTGTCGGCGTCCTCATTGTCTCTTACCTAGAAATGCTGTAATAGCCGGCAGCTTACAGAATTTATTAGGATAGAGCTCCGCTGCATCTACGCCCTTGTCTACCTTCGACCCGTCTGTATAAACTTTCACCGCGTGAGCACTCCTCATGCCGTCACGCCAGCCTTCGGCTCCGAGATTCGTCTCAAACTCCAGATCCAGGAGCATGTCGTCCATCAGTTGCGGACATAGAAAATATTAATTTTGTTAGCAGTGCGACTACTCCTTGACAATACATATCTACTATTGACATACTTTCTTTCAAATGCATTAAGCCAGATATTCGATGTTGGTTTAAAAACATTTGGGAAGTCACAACACCTCTAACAACATCCCCTGCCCCTCCCCTGGTTACGGCCCTGCACAGAATATCAAGGAAATGCCTCTGCTGTCTTTATGATTTTGTAATTATGAACACACTTGCGCATAGAAATGCGGCAATCAATTATGTACATTCAACATTCCTCTAAACATTTCCACCAATCCTCCTCATCCTCATCCTCGCCAAGCCACAGCTCCAACATCATTGGCTCGGAATGTTGTGCCACAAATGACACCTCAAATCCAAACTCTGGTGCTCTTATTATTGCCAATGCCGTTTACTTCATTTGCAAG